>NW_026690864.1:1188044-1315544 GCF_020826845.1 Diceros bicornis minor | reverse complement strand
TTGATGTCTGAGGAGCAGTGGAGGAGAGTGAGCAGACAAAAGATTGGGTGTCTACAGTGAGAAACACATGTACCCAACTCAGTGATAGCTTTCCACCAAAGACCATGCCTGAGATCCTGAGAGCATTACCTGTACAGGCGAAACGACCTGGCTTTCCAGGGTTCCAGTTGTTTCCAGTAGGAGATGAAAAACCGCGCAAACAGCTGCACTTGTACCTCCCTGGCAGGTTTTTGCAGATTGAGTTGTGACCACATTGTCGCGGGTTTTGAGAACACTCATCTATATCTGGATAGAGAAAGAGTCAGAGTTACAAAGTTGCTTCATCTTGTGCTACCGATTGTATTTTCCAAAGATGGTTGAAACAATGTTTCCCTCCCATAAGCCCTTCTTTCAGTGAGACCTTGGTACTCCATCCATAAGCAGTGGGGTCTATATTCCCTCCCCTGGAATCTGAGCATGCTTGTGACTATGGTGGAAGTGACACCAGGTCATAAAAATACCATGCTGAGTCAGAAGAATGTCATGATAGGTCGTAGAAATATAATGTAATTCCTTCTTCTCTTGAGATGCTCATTCTTGGAAATCAGCTGCCATACTTTGAGGAAGCCCAACCAGCCATGAAAATGCAGCTCACATGGGGCAGAACTAAGACATCCAGCCCACAGCCCTGGGGGAGGAGCCAGTCAACAGCCAGCACCACCTCGCCAGCCTTGTGAGTAGACCCTCTTCAAAGTGGATCCTCTAGCCTCCAGTTGAGGCTCAACTGACACTGTATGGAAGAGAGACAAGCCATCCTCTCCAAACTCAGCCCTAATAGCAGATTCATTCATGAGCAATATAAATGATTGTTGTTTGCAACTAAGTTTGCCGGTGGTCTGTTACCCAACAATACATAGGTTCAACACCTTGCAAAGCCAATTCTAGGAATTTACTTCCTGAAGCACTCACAGAATTGTGCAGTCATGGTACCATCGTGGGGGGCCCTCCCCTAATTTCCTTCAGCCCTGCTCTGCCAAGTCACCCCAAATAAACACTTGCTATGTACTTGTCACGCAAGCACACCTTCAAGACAAGTCTCCTATAGCTCGCTCCCCATCATTGCACCTCTCCTAGAGAGATATCTGGAGCTGCCACTGTACATCAACATAAGATCACAGGGACGTTCATTCAGCTTCGTTTCAAGTCGTAAAACATTAGAAAAACCTAAGTGCCTGTCAATAGAAGGATGATTGGAGTTTAGTAAAGATTAAAGTTCGTGTTCCTTCATTCAACAAATATCTATTTAACTCACAATGTATCAGGTACCATGCTGGAGGTCAAAGACATACAGTGGACAAAATCGTTGCTATAGTATCCATCACTTTCTAGATGGGGAACATTGATTTCACACCAAATTTAAACACCAGGGCCCACCAGCACTACTGAGCTGACTGAATAACCCATGAACTGTAGCTCAAAGATAAAGAAGGACATTTGGGGCTCCCTGGAAACCACAGTGATAGAAATGCATTCTCTTCTTCAGAGCTCAGCAAACTACATCCCATAGGTCAAATCCGGCCCATCACTTGTTCGTGTAAATAAAGTTTTATTGGCACACAGCCACATCCATTCATTTTTGTATCATCTATGGCTGCTTTTGCACCACAACTGGAGCACTGAGTAGTCATAACAGAGATCATAAGCCTTGCAGTCTCCAAAATATTTACTTTCTGTTCCCTTACAGAAAATTTTGCCAACATCTGGTCTTATTCAGAGGCATAATCAGATCTTTACTATCAAGAGAATAAGGGTCTAAATATAAGGAATGCAGACAAAGAACTTAGCTCTTTCTGGGAATTATGTCAGTTTATATTATTTACGTTAACATAGCCCTGATACTGGACATGTGCCTAGCACACTGCATACATTGTTGCATTTAATCTTCCCAACTATCCTGTGAGATACATACTTTTATACACCCGTTTTACACATGGAAACATTGAGGTTTAGAGTGATTAAACATGCTTCCCCAACACCCCTTAACTAGAGTGTGGCAACTAAGCCACGTGTTTGAGAGACCCTCAGTAAAGTCAGAAAGACCTGGGTTTGAATCCTAGTTCAACTGCATGACCCTAAACAAATCACTTCAGCTCTCCAAGCCTCAGATTTCTCATCTGGACATTGGAGATCATCACAATGCTTACAGTCAATTTTATGTGACGATGCACATAAAGCCTTTCTCACGCAGGCTGGCACTCAATAAATGTTAAAAATTCTTATTATCTACTGGAGAGGTGACTGAAGGCACACCCCAAAAATGAAATCAGTGGTTATTTCTGGATGTTGACAGATAGTAGGATTTTTATTTTCATTTTCGTCCTAGTGCTAGCCTCTAACCATTGGAAATTTTTGTGACCAGGAATAATTCTCATGATGAAAGAAAGAAAGAAAAAGAGAGAGAGAGAGAGAAATGAAGAATGAAAAGAAAGAAAGAGAGAAGGGGGGGGAGGGAGGGAGGGAGGGAGGGAGGAAGGAAGGAAGGAAGGAAGGAAGGAAGGAAGGAAGGAAGGAAGGAAGGAAGAAAGAGAGAGAGGCAGGGAGGGATGGAGGAAATCATATTTGGGGAAAAAACAAAAAGCACCCACATCTACTACCCAGCTAGCTTCTATTTGCTTTTCCTACCACCTTTGAGGGGGTATGAACTCACCTTTGCATTCCACACCTGAGCCCCTGAACTCTGTCTCTCCGGTGCTGGACAGGAATCCTTGTCTGCAAGTGCAGTAGTAACTTTCTGGAGTGTCGGTGCAGGTTGCATAAGCTGGGCAGATGGTGGTATCCACACACTCATTCGTTTCTGGGCAGCACAGAAGGAAGAGTTCGGGTTAGTGCACCAGAGCGGGGCTGCAAGGGAAGCCAGCGTTCGAGAGTAAAGGCGACCGTTGTGGGTTGAATTGTGTCCTCCAAAAAGATATGTTGAGGCCCTAAACCTGGTCCCTGAGAATGTGAACTTATTTGGAAATAGGGTCCTTGTAGATGCAATTAAGATGTAAGTTAATGTGGGATCATGCTGGAGAAGGATGGTCCCTTAATCTGATATAATTAGTGTCCTTATGAGAAGAGGAGAAGAGGCACAGAGACAGGCTTGGGGAGAACACCATGTGATACCAGAGGCAGAGATGGGAGTGATGCATCTACAAGTCAAGAGACACCGAGAATTGCTGGCAACACCAGAAGCTGAGAGAGACACAGAGCAGATTCTCTCCCAGAGCCTTCAGAGAAAGCATGGCCCTGCTGACACCTTAATTTCAGACCTCTGGCCTCCAGAACTGTGAGAGAACAAATTTCTGTTGTCTTAAGCCACATGGTTTGTGATAACTTGTTACAGCAGCCCTAGGAAACTGGTTAGTCAAGGACCTTACAGACCCTAGACTTTGCCACTCAAAGTGTGGTCCGTGGGTGGGCAGCATCAGCATCGCCTGGCATTTTGATGGAAACAGAAAACCCCAGGCCCTGCCCCAGATCTACTGAATGAGAATCTGCATTTTAGCAAGATCCTCAGGTGATGTGTGTGCACAGGAAGTGTGAGAAGTACTGACCTGGACTCTTGCTTCTCCAAGTGTGGTCCGCAGACCAGCAACATCTGCCTCACCTGGGATCCCCGGGAGACCTTGGAAAATCAGATGCTGATTAAGCTGGTCTGGGGCACCTGAGTCTCTGCATTTCTAACAAGCCTGTGACTGATGCTGATGATGCTGGTCCATCGACCACTCTGTGAGCATCAGAGCTCCAGACAGAAGAGTATGCAAGTCAAAGCTGCAGCCTTTGGAGCAAGGACCACCTGGGTTGAAGCTCCCACAGGAAACATCAAAGCAGGGAATGGTGGCTATTCCCCCACACCCATCTCCCCCTCTTCCTTTTATTAAAATGACCACCCATTTAAGCTTCAATCTCAGCTTCTCTTGCAGCTACATGTGGCCATGTGGCTAAGTTCCAGCCAATGGAAATGAGCAGAAGTGATATGTGCACCTTTTGGCCACACCCTTAAAAAGAAGGAGCATGGTCTTCACTTCTCCTTTCCCTTTCACCTGGGCTGGAACATGGACAGAATGAGGTGATCTGTCCATAACCGTGGGGATGATGCTTTGGAAAACCTCCACACCGAGGGACGGAGAAACAACAAGATGGAAGGCACCTGGGAGCTGAGAAGATCTCAGACGAGGTAGCCTTGTCACCTTGTTCCATCCTCAAAGTGGAGATTTATGAGAGGGTGAAGAATAAACTTCTAAGAGATAAACATTTTAAGTTGTTGTCATTTGGTTTCTATGGAAACAGTCAAAACTACATCCTAGCCACCCCAGCCCTGGGACGAGTGGAGTTCACATCTCTGTACCTCCGTTTACTTCTTTGGCCCTCAACTCACGTCCAGTGAGTTCCCAAGCCCCATTGATTCTTCCTCCCAAATATTCGACATCTACCCACATCTCTCCATTTCCATGGCTATGCTTGGTACGGATCTTCCTCTGGATGCTGCATCCCCTACATCCCCTACACCCTCCACTGTTCCCTGCAATCATCTCTGAATGCAAATCTGATCACCCACCCCCACTCCTGCCTACAACACTCCCTGTTGCACTCAGAATGAAAATGCAAGTTACTTAATATGACCTGGAAAGTCCCCAGTGACCAGACCGAACCACATCTCTCTTCACTCTCCATTTCTAGCCTCCCCACCACAGGGCCTTTGCACATGCTGTTCTGTTTTCCTCTGCTTTGCCTGGCCAGCTTCTATTCATTCTCCAGTTCTTGCTTAAATGTCACTTCCTCCAAGAAGCCTTCCCTGACTTCCCCATAGCTCCCTGTGCTCCCTGTTTATGGCACTTATCAAAATTATAATTGGTGGATTATTTGAGTGGTTAGCTTTTTAGTGATCATCTCCTCTACTACACTGTGAGTTCCAGGAGGACAAAGCCACAGGTGGGGGCAGGCTTCCAGGTGCTAGGGAAGGGACTCACTTGACACTATCATTTCTGTGTTTGGCAGAATAATGGCCCCCCCAAAGATGACCACGTCCAAATCCCTGGAACCTGCAAATATGCTATGCTACATGGCACAGGGATATTAAGGTTGCAGATGGAATTAAGACTGTTAATCAGCTGACCCTGAGATGGAGAGATTAGCCTGGGTTATCCAGGTGGGACCAACACAATCACAAGCATCTTCATAAGAGAAAAGTGAAACCAGGAGAGGCAGAGGCAGAGTGAAGCAATCGGAGAAAAACTTGACCAGCCCCTGTTGGTTCTGGAGATGGAAGAAGAGGGACACGTGTAAAGGGATACAGTTGGCTTCTAGAAGCCAGAAAAGGCAAGAAAACAGATTCTCCCCTAGAACTTCCAGCGAGGAATGCAGCCCTGCTGACACCTGGATTTCAGCCCAGTGGGACCCGTTTCAAACTTCTGACCTCCAGAACTGTAAGAATACGCTTCTGTTGTTTCAAGCCACCAAGTTTTCGGTGACTTGTTACAGCAGCAATAGGAAACTAATACAACTTCCATTATATGGATGTGGAAAACTGAGGCTCAGAGAGGTTAAGTAACTTGCCCAAGGGCACACAGCTGGTGAATGGCAGCATCAGGCCGGTGAAAACCCTAAGTGCATGATTTTCATTACTTCTACACGACAAGAGGTAGGTCTGGCTGGAAATGGAGTAAATTTTCAGGCAATATCTAAGATAATTCTACATAAAAACTTTAGTAATTGGTTGTTTCAAGTTTCTCTCCCTGACGGACTGTGAGCCCCCAGAAGAGATGTGTGACCATCTTACTTACTACTGCATCCCAAGTGCATAGAATAGCGCCTGGTGCATAGTCGGTGCTCAATGATAAAGACCTCACTGAGAAGGTAACATTTGAGCAAAGATCTGAAGGAGGTGAGTGAGCTATGAAGCTATTTAAAGCAGAGGAAACAGCAAGTGCAAAGGCCCATTGGCAGGACCACACCTTGTGACTTTGGGGAACTACAAGGAGGCCGGTGTCATTGGAGTACAGTGGATAAAGGGAGAGTGGGAGGAGGTGACATGGCCAGATCATGCAGGATCTGCTGGACCACTGTAAGACTTCAGCATTTTATCAGAGCAAGAGGGGAGCATGGGGGAGTTTTGAGCAGAGGAAGGACAGAGCATGACTTTAACATGATCCTTCTGGCCGTTGGTTGGAAGATGCACTGTAGAGGGACAGAGGCCGGATGACCAGGGAGGAGGTGACCACACTTGTCGAGGCGAGCGATGATGGTGGACACAACCCAGGTGGGAGCTATGGAAAGCTAGGATTCTGGATTTATTTTGAAGGTAACGTTAACAGGATTTGCCAGTGGATGGGATGTGGGGCGTGAAACAAAGAGAGGGACACAGCGAGAATGCCAGCATCAATTGGTAGGCTAGGACATCATAGGAAAACTCTTTATAAAGTGCCACGAAAATGTAAGAGATGGGGCCAGCCCCGTGGCTTAGCGGTTAAGTGGGCGCACTCCGCTGCTGGCGGCCCGGGTTCAGATCCCGGGCGCGCACTGAGGCACCGCTTCTCCGGCCATGCTGAGGCCGCGTCCCACATACAGCAACTAGAAGGACGTGCAGCTATGACATACAACTATCTACTGGGGCTTTCAGGGAAAAAAATAAATAAATAAAATCTTAAAAAAAAAAACGTAAGAGATGGATTATCATTATTAGGGTCTTGAGACCCAGGCTCTTTGCTCCCTACAGCATGATTTGTTTATTTCCCTTCCCTGCATGATGCCTCAGATAACATCTTGCTTCTCGTTTCCAGCTTCCTCTTTCAGCTAGGAAGGCAACATTTCTCTTTGCAGACTTCCGGCACGTTATCACTTGTGGTCTCTCAACTCTGAGCTTCCCATTACTCACAACTCAATTTCTCACAACTCAAATCCACCCCAAACCAGACTAGCAACCCAGTCATGTCTGACTGGGCACTTGTCAACCTCTCCAGCTCGTTTCCTATCCTGTCCCATCAGCCATGCTCACTTTCACTCAGTTCTCCAAATTCCTTCCAGTCTCAGCCCGCAGATCTTGAGACTTGCCAGCCTCCATAATTGTGTGAGCCAATTCTCTATAATGAATCTTTACGTATGTGTGTGTGTGTGTGTATACAGATATATAGATATCCATCCTATTAGTTCTGTTTCTCTGAACAACCTTGACAAATACAAACACCTACTATACACCAGGCCCTATTCTAGGCACTGTGGATTCAGCGGCGGAACAAGACACACAAAATTCTCCACCTTCACAGAGCTGATAATCTGGAGATGTGGGGGTGAGGGATACAATGTCAAAAATAGAGAGGTCACTAAGAAGACGACACATGAGCTAAAACATAAAGAAGGTGAGGGAGGGAGCCACGTGTATATGTAGGGCAAGAGCTTTCCGGGCAGAAGGAACTGTGTGTGCAAAGACCCTGGGACAGGACTGTGCCTGGCATGTTGGAGGAAGAGTGAGGAGGCCCGCGTGGCTGGAGCAGAGGAAGCGAAGGGGAGAGAGGGAGGAGGGGAGGGCAGGAAGGGGATAGGGGAAGATTGTGCAGGGCCTTGTGAGCCACGAGGAGGACTTGAGAGTTTACCCAGAGGGAGGTGGGAGCCCTGAAGGGCTGTGGGCCGAGGAGGGATGGCCCCTGACTCTGGGGTTCACAGGTGCCCTCTGGCCGCTCTTGGAAGGGCAAGGAGTGGGGATACCAAGGCACAGGCCACTTCAACACCCCAACTGAGACACACACATGATCTTCAAAACAATTTAATGGTCATTTAACTGACCTAAGCAGAAAATGAGACTCAGAGAGACAAAGGAACTTATTAAAATACAAATAGAGCTTTCATTTCCTAAGTGACTTCCGTGCACCAGGCCCCTTCCATGCATTTTCTGCAGTCCCCACAGTAATGTGTCAAGGTAGTTGACCAAGTCATCCTGGCTTTCCCAGGATTTTCCTGTTGTTAGCCCTCAAAGTCCAAATTCCTGGGATCCACCCCCCCCATCCCAGTCTGGGGCAAGTCAGGATGGTCAGTCACCCTGCTTCAAGGTAAACGTTACAACTCCATTTTACAAATGTGGAAACGGATGCCCAAGAGAGTTCCCGTAGCCTGCCCCAGGCCACACCACAAGTCCGAACGCAAGAGGAGAGCAAAGTAGAGGGGATGAGTGCAGGGAGGGAGTCCAGGGGACCCGCCATGGTCCTGACTCTGCCCCTCACTGGCTCCCAGCTTCAGCCCAGCCGCAGCCCAGCCACTAACAACCAGATAATACGCGTTTCTCCAAGGAGGAGGAGGAGGAACAGAAGGAGGAGAGGAGGAGGGGGAGGAGGGGAAGAAGGGGAGGGGGAGGCTGAGGGGGTGGGGGAGGAGCGGAGGAGAAGGAGGAGGCAGAGGAGCAGGAGGAGAAGGAGGGGAAGGAGGGAGGAGTGGGAGGAGGGGGGAGGAGGAGGGGGAAGAAAAGGGAGAAGGAGGGGAGGAGGGAGAAGAGGAGGAGGGGGAAGAGGAGGAAGAGAGGCAAGAGGAGTGGAAGAAGAGGAAGGGGGAGAGGGAGGAGGGAAGAGGGGAGGGAGGAAGAGGGGGAGGAAGGGAGGGAGGAGGAGGGGGAGGGAGGAGGGGAGGGAGGAGGAGGGGGAGGAAGGGAGGGAGGAGGGGAGGGAGGAGGAGGGGGAAGGAGGGGAGGGAGGAGGAGGGGAGGGAGGAGGGGAGGGAAAAGGAGGGGGAGGAGGAGGGGGAGGGAGGGGGGAGGGAGGAGGGGAGGGAGGAGAAGAGGAGGGAGGAGGAGGGAAGGAGGGGAGGGAGGAGGAGGGGAGGGAGGAGGAGTGGAGTGACAAGGAGGGGGAGGGAGGAGGGGAGGGAGGAGGAGGGGAGGAGGGGAGGGAGGAGGAGGGGAGGAGGGGAGGGAGGAGGGGAGGGAGGAGGAGGGGAGAGACAAGGAGGGGGAGGGAGGAGGGGAGGGAGGAGGAGAGGAGGAGAGGGGGAGTGTTAACATAATGGAGCGCTTACCATGTTCCACGTACCACTCTAAGCACTGCCCGTACACACCTCATTTAATCCTCATCAAAACCCTGTGGAATTAACTCCTCTTACCCTCATTTTCAAGGAAACTGAAGTCGTGGGGAATTTATTGAAATGCCTGAGGTCCCCAAGGCAATGAGCACCAGAACCAAGATTTGAACCCAGGAAGAGTGACTCCAGAGCCCCCCTCTTAGCAACTCCACATGGAGGGGAGTCCTCACAACTATCCCATTAGGTAGGGGTCGTCCCAATACCCACTAATCAGATGATGACACCGAGAGATGGAAGTGCTTGCCCAAGGCCTGATTGCCTTCAATCTGGGGGAGTTTCTTACCAAAAGCCGTCCCTGTCAGATTCAGCAGCCGACCTGCAAGCAGAGGACAGAGAAGTGATTAGCTGCCTTGGAGATCTGGCCATGAGCCACCCGCTCACCCAGCCAGGCTCCGTATTTCCCTGGGGGCCAAGGTCACGGTGGCAAGTTCTGGAAGCAGGCGTTGGTATGTGATGAAGAAAACCCAGTCTCTTCCTGGAGATTTACCTGCATCAGCTCAGGAGTTCTTCACACCCAGCCAGGTGAGACGGGTGGGACAGTAGCCACTCTTGGCACCACCCCCATCCCCTGTACCAGGTTGGCACACTCGTCTGACAGCTGTTTCACTGCTCCAGAAGCGATGACAGACAGATGCAGGAGTGTAACAGCGCAGCCATCGCCTTGCCTCTGAGCAGGTGAACGTCTCTGGTGCAATTCACACTCTAGAGCTCCGGCGGGATGGGCTGTGGCTAAGCCTTTCCTGAAATGCCTTCTGAGTGGCTGGTTTCTCCCCCTGCCCTATCCTGCTTCCCTCAATCCTGCAAGAGTCTGCAAGTGCCTCCTGAGAGCCCTCTCTTCATGAATTACTCACACCAGAATCCTCATCTCAGGCTCTGCTTCGACGGAAACTAACCAAAAGCAGATGGTAATCCTTATTTTTGTTTCTTTTGTTTTTATCTTTTTTTAAGAAGGTAATAATTGCTTGTTGTAAAAAAAATTCGAACAACGCAGAAGTGTATAAAATTAAAAGTGAAGGTCTCCCCGTCCCCCATCCTCATACCCAGAGGTAACAATTGTCAAAAGCTTGAGTGAATCCTTCAAGGCTGGGTCCTATTCACAACTCAACTGTGCAAATATACTATCAAATAGAAATGAATTTATAAATTCACACAATTTTCTTAACACAAATAGGATCGTGCAATCTACAATCCGCTGTGCTCTCTAATACAGTAGCTACTATTTACACTTAAATCTATTAAAATTAAATAAAATGAAACATGCCATTCCTCAGTATATCAGCCATTTTTCAGCTACTCAATAACCACATGTGACTAGTGGCTGCTGTGGATCTAGAACATTCCATCATCATGGAAAGTTCTGTTGGACAGCTCTGTTCTATTTCTACTTGCTTTTTCACTCAACAGTATGTCTTGCAAACCAAGAGGAGCAAAATTTGTCAGGCATTGAAGCTGTACAATGGGCACATGGGTGTTTGTTATACTGTCTTTGCTGCCTCTGAGTGTTTAAATATTTCTGTAATAGAAATTTAAGAAAATAATACATTTTGGGCGACTTTCCATGTCAGTCCATATAGACCTAACTCATGCTTTTTAACAGCTGCATAGTATTCCATTGTATCCATGAGCTATAGCTGCGCCAGAAATAGCTAGGTAGCCAAAGATCAAACAAAAACTCCACACTCCCCTTTCCGTGGTGTGGAATTGTCACTAGGAGGCAGCCGCCCAACCATGGACTACATTTCCCAGCTCACCTTGCATCCAGGTATGGTCATGTGACCGTGAGCAGAAGTGACGTGTCACGGCCTAGGCCAGGCCTAGGCTTTTATCAAGTGGGTGTGCCTTCTCCACTGTTTCTTTCCCCTTCTGCCACTGTCTGCAGAAGTCTCTGAGACCCTAGCTTGGCTGAGCCCCAATACAGAAGGATCTGGGTCCCTGAATCATCCCATGGAGGAAAGCCACTCACTAGCCAGAAATATCTGCGTTGGACTCTTAAACAAACAAGAATTAAATTTCTTTTTATTAAGCCACTGACAGTTTTGGGTTTATTTGTTACAGTAGCTGGAGTTACTCTAACAAACACAACAATTTACCCAATCAGTCCCTGAGTGCCCATTCTTGAGTATATAGCAAGGTATCTCTGTATGTTATATGACTATCTCTTTGGAGTAAATTTCTGGATGAGCGGTTGCTGTGTCAAGTGTATGTCCATTTTTATAACATTTTATTAAGTGTAATATATATAGAAAAGTGCAAGTATCATAAGTGTACACTTGGATGAACTCTCACAAAGTTAACACACCTGTGTTTATGCATTTTTAATCCTGATAGTACAGAATTTTCTCAAACGTTAAGCCTTTTGAATTCCCATTTATAAATTCCTTGTACAACCCTCTACCATACATTTCTCACACTCTCTATGTGGCGCACATATTCTTCATTTATCCATCTAACTTGCCCACACTCTGCCAGGCTTGGACTGGGTCCCAGAGCTATGGAGATTAATACAATCTCTTTCTCACCAAGCAAAGGCTTTCTGGGCTCAGGTTTATTAAAAAATTTTATTAAATATTTTTTATTATTTAAAAAACAATAGTTTTTTTAAATCAAGGATGACCTTTTTGGGCATATATTGATGTAACTTTCTCTTTTCCACTTATAGGGATGTGAACCCCCCCACCCCCGCTCAAACCCATCCTGCCAAAAGATTTCATCTCATTCAGGAAAATTTAAGATGTCTTAGCTGCAGACACACAATGACAGCCAAAGGTAATGTTCAGATTTTCATTATCAAATTGGGTTTTTGGGTTCCCAAGAAGACAATAGTCTTGAAAGCAAAGCCTTACAAGATGCATATATTTTGGGAGTCTAATGTACAAAATGGTAACTATAGTTAACAATAGTGTACTATATACTTGAAAGTTGCTAAGAGTAGATCTTGAATGTTCTCACCACAAAAAAAAAAAAATGGTAGTTATGTGAGGTGATGAAGGTGTTAGCTAATGTTATGGTGGTAACCATTGTGCAATATATAAGTGTATCAAATCAACATGTTGCATGCCTTACACTTGCACAATGTTATATCTCAATTCTATGTCAATAAATGTTTTTTTCAATAGCCAGGCTTGGAGGACTGGAAGATAGAGATTTCATTAAGCTGTGGCGTAGAGAGGACTCAGGATATGATGTAAGGGAAATACCTATTATATAGGAAGGGTGAAAACTGAAGGAAGCTAAAAGAGAGCTAAGACGAAGAAGACTCACCAGGATTCCTGCTTCTCTGCCATCTCCCCTCAAGGCTAAATGTAAGTGGTGATGGGTCACCTGAGAGATTTCCAGATAGGAGTGGGTGAATTTAGAGGCATCAAGGCTAAAGGTTAACTTCTCCCAACAAAAGCTTTCTTTCTGCTGTTGCCACATCCAACGCGGTGTGGGAGCCAAGGATTAGAACAAGCAGATGGAGAGAGCTGGTAGGTGACCCAAGAAAACTCTTATGGTTTCTGTAGCCTGGACATGGAAACCAGGAGCTACTGCATGGACCCCTTGGAGATGCTGAGCTTCTGAGAGGATTGATGGACAAGCAAGAACCAAGATGGGGCCATGCTCCATCTGTAGACAAAACACCGCACCTGGAGTCCACACTTCACAGCTACAAGATCCCATAAGCTGCCCCTATGCCAATACCCAGACACCATCTTGGGAGGAACAAGGGTAGGGTGAGAAATTTTGAAAGATTAAGTCTTCATACAATATAAACGGGGTTTCCCAAATAAGACTAAACGAAGAAACTGAGACACTGAGAACACTGAGAAAACTAACACTGTTTTCCTCCTCTATCCAGTAGGAGCTTATATGGAAGATGAGAATACTTAATGAAACATTAAAAAAATGCATTTTTTTCCACATTGAGTTGTAGTTTGAGTAAATTTCATGCCCATTCCCACCACGCTACCATTTATGAAGCTCTTGTCACACACACCAGGTGGTTTAGAAAGTTACCCCTTTTGACTCAAGCTTCACAACATCCCTGTGGGATAGGAACCTTGTTATCTGTACTTCATAGCTGAGGAAACTGAAGATCAGAGAGGTAATGTGACTTGCCTGAGGTCACACAGCAAGTCCAAGGCACAAAGGAAAGAGCCTGGAGTGGGAACCAGGAGACCTGGAAGTTATCCCTTGTTCTGCCACTAACTAGCTCTCAGCAAGTGACCAGCTGTCAGCCTCTGAACAAAAGAATCTCCTCTCCAGAAGACGTCCTCCCACCACATTGGACATATGGATTCTCTTGGACCAACTTACGCCATGCCACTGATTCCGGTGGGGTTAATGTGACTGTTTCGCAGCTACATATACCACAACACCCTGTGTAGAAAGAAAAGAAAAATACCGTGAAGCAGCAAGAAGCTTTTTGGGCTCAACCTTAAAAATTACTCCTGGCATGGCCTCAGGTTTGATGAGCTTACATGAGAGACCCAATTGAGTGAGAAACATACATTATTGCACATAATCTTCACAGCCACCATTCCTGCCTTTCTGCACTTTATTTTGGTTTTTCATTTTGATTGTATTCATTTTCTTCTCAATTACAAAAATAGCTCCAAGCGGTTTTCAAAGATGTACAATAAAACACACATTCTCAAAAGGAATGACATCTCCCCCAAAAGGGCAAAACTTGGTTCTTTTGGGAAAGATGAAAAAAATCTTACTCTTTTATGTATAATACACATATAGATATACATATAATACACAAATAGATGTACAGTCTATCTGTGGTATTAAAATTTCATGAAATGGTAGGGCAATTAGTTTTTTTAAATATCTAAAAGGCAGTGTAGTCCTCCAGCATTTAGCTCTTCTCCAACATCATCATCATCATCATCATCATTATCCCTCACCACCATCATCATCGCTATCATCACCACCATCATCACCTTCATCACCACCACCATCATCATCTTCATCAGCACCACTGCCACCACCATCACTACCATCATCATCCTCTTCATCATCACCACCACCACCACCATCATCATCATCACCACCACCATCATCTTCATCATCACCATCACCGTCATCACCACCACCACCACCACCACCATTATCATCACCCTCACCATCAACATCATCAAAGTCATCATAACTACTCTTTGCTGGTTGACTTCAGAGCATAACGAGGGGTGCTAATGGCTAATACCAGTGCTGACACCCCAAAGCAACAACTCTGCATTCCTGCGTTTGGAGTCCATGACTTATCTGCTTCTTCTGATGAAGCCTTCCAGTCAACCAGTTCCACAGACCCAAACTCCCAACACTCCAACTCACCATCACTAACTGAAATTCTCTTGCTCATGAATTATCTTAGAGGCAACCGAGTATCGTATTTAAGCATACCAAATCTGGCATCAAAATATGCGGGTTTAAAAATCTGGCTTAACCAATTACAGACCATGTGGCCTCAGGGAAGTTATTTAATATCATCATACCTAAGTTTCCTCCTTCATAAAATAGGAGAAACTCTACAACAGCAGAGGAAACCCACACTTGTCACTTAGAAAAGATCCCTCATTCTTAGATTTGAACCCATGACCCAAACTCACAAGACATGTCAAGGAAACCACAACATAGAAGATAAACAATACCAAGATAAACTGACGCCTAAAGAAGAAGCAATAAGAGGACAGACAGAAAGTCTCCATCTCATTGTTCTGATCTCAGCACAAATATCACCCCCTCAGAAATGTCTTTCCTGACTTCCGCCTTCAATACAACCCCCAGTCACACTCTATAACAACTTCTTTCATAGCACTTATTATTACCTGAAATGCTTTTGTTTATTATTTGGGGTAGCATAGTGTAGCGATAAAGCATGCAGACTCTGGACCAGACTGCCTGGTTTTAAATCCTGGCTCCACCCCTTACCAGCTAAGTGGTCTTGGGCAAGATATTTAATCTCTTTTGCCTCAGTTTTCTCCTTTGTAAAATGGAGCTATTGATGACCCAATATCAGAGAAATTCTGTGGAGGTTGAATGCATTCTATATTTGAGGAACTTAGAATGATGGTAAGTGGGTGGTTGCTGTTACTGTTAGTAGATTCTTTTCTGCCCACCCCCTCTCACTAGGATGTTAGCCCCACGAGAGTAGGAACCTCGTCTGTTTATTCACTTCTCTATCCTCACTACCTAGAACAGCTCCTGATACATAGTAGGTACTCAGGAAATACATGTCAAGTGAATGGCTATAAAGGAATTCTGCTCTGACGGATAGAATTCCCTGAGCTAGAGTGATTTTTGTCGACGGTCCCCCAATAAAGGTGTTTGCAGTGTCCAACCTACATTTATGACCTCTTGGCTGGACAGTCCATGGCCCTCCCTTTTTCCTACAGCCTGTTTCCAGCCCAGGCTTCCCTGAGTACCCCATTCAGCCTCACACTCACCCCAGAAGAGGAGCAAGCTGAAGGTCCACATCGTGCTGCGTTTCTGTCACTCAAAGAGGGGAAACTTTTCTCTGTTCTCCGAGTTTTCAATTACAGGAAGTGTGGGAAGACTGCAGGGGTGGAGCTGGAATTGCTCAACACTGTGAGAATATCATGACCCTTTTTGCTGAGTTGCTCCCACTAAATGAGGACAGTGTGGCAAACCCCTTATATTCTCCTCTCATCACCGTGAAGAAAAATTGGTCTGGCTGCTGTGTCACCATGTTCTCTCTCTCCTTCCCTCCTGCTCTCTTTTTCCTTTCCCCACCAACATTTACCTCCCATCTCTCATCACCTTCCTCCATTGCACCCAATGATAAATGGGCTTCCACCACTTGACTCCAATGAGGCAAGTCCCAACTCAAGTGACTCTTCCCAGCCTGCTCCATAAAAATAAGCACCATAGCCATCATGTACCAGGCACTGTGTAGACACATTGCCAACAAAATTTAATTTCATCATCATGTCAACATCGTAAAGTAGGGATTCCCACCCCCTCCTATTTTACCAAAAATTACAAAAGGAAACTGAGGGTTGGAGAAGAGATGTGACTTGTCCAAGATTACTTGGACCTGAGATTTGAATCCAGGACCCTCTGAATCCAAAGTCTAGAGTTTACTCATTTCATCTGCCTTCAGCTCTCCACTATATCTGATCATATCCATCATCACCTCAATGCACAACAACGCTCCCATCCCATTCCCAGCTCCCCAAGCCAACCCAACACACACACATGCACAATCTCATAAATATGGAGGTCTAGTACCACCTTAGTTCGGGTCCTCCAGAAGCAGAAGCTGAGACAAGAATTCTGGTAAGGGTAGTTCTGCAAAGAGGGCCACCAAAACTCTAGCTAGTGAGGGGGGAAGTGAGATACGGAAGGGAAAGAGCCCACAGTAGGTGTGTTATCAAGCAGGTTACACAGTGAGAAACTGGATCTTAATCTCCCTGGCACCTCTGGAAGGCAGCATAGAGTGCACTCTTCAGAGTTATCCCAACTGAGGGGCGAGGGAACTGGGGTGTTTATCCACCAGCTCCTGTCACTCACAGATTGAGGCTCCAGAGTGTAACCCTCTTGATAACAAAATGCAGTGGCTGGCAGATGTCACTCTAGTGTGTCCTGAGGGGTTGAGGGTCACGGGGGTGGGCAGGCACCAAGAGTATCTGCTACAAGCTAAAAAATGAGATGGAAAGACCAGCCCCAAGTTCTTGGGAAGAAAAGCCCCACTTGTCTTTGCATTCTCCCTTTTGATCTGTGCAAGGCAAGATACCCATCCTGGAGTTATGATCACTGAAGCAGATTCATCAAGGGACCCTGCCCCAGTGAGGCTGCAGTTAAGAGCCAGCATGAAAATGCAGCAAATTCCACCAAGAAGGAGGATAAACAGAGCTGTGTTGTGTTTGAGAAGCACTGGAGGGTAAAAGCAGGCTCTGGAACCAGCTTGCTGGGGGGTTCAAATCCCATTTCCACCGCTTGCCAGTCATGTGTTGTCCTGGGCAACTTCTCAATCTCTCTATGCCCCAACATTCCCATCTATGAGATGGGCCCAGTAATGGTAGGATCTACTCCATGTGGCTGACATGAACATCCGAGGAGTGGTCATATGTGACGTGCCTGGAACAGAGCCTGGCACACAGGAAATCCCCCAGCGTTGGCTATCACAGTGATAGGGTCTGAGGTCAGACAGACCTGGGATCAAATGCTGACTCTGCAAGATATTCCCAAAGTGACCTTGGGAGATGACTTGCCTGTCTGGGCCTCAGTTTCTTCATCTGGAGAATAGGAATAGCAATAGGCCCTGTCCCAAAGGATCGCTGTGGAAGGGATGCAGTAATGTCTGGTAACATTGCTACCTGGGAGGGGATGCTGGGACTTGCACTTTCTTCTATAATCCTTGTTCAATGCATCCAGGAGTGTGGACCCTAGAGGCAAAAAGACCAACGGGGTAGCTTTAACAGATGTCCACAAATTCTTTGATACTCCTGCGTTCAAGAGGGGGAGCCTAATTCCTCTCTCCTTGAGTGTGAGCTGGATTTAGTGACTTGCTTCTAATGAACAGGAAAAGGAGGATGTGACATGGTGTGACATCTGAGACACCTGAGGTTGTAAGAGTCATTGTGGCTTCCTCCGTGCTCTCTCTTTCCAGGATCACTCACTGAGGGGGAGCCAGTCACCATGCTGTTATGACACTCAAGCAGCGCAGTGGCGAAGCCCCTGTGAGGAGGAACTGAGATCTCCAGCCATCTGTTTGACTGCCACCTCATTAGAGACCCCAATCTAGAACCACCGAGCTAGGCCACCTCCAGATACCTGACCCTGATACAGTATAAGAAAATAAAAATATGTTGTTTAAAGCTGTTAAGTTTTGGAGTAATTTGTTACACAGCAAGAAGTAACTAACACACTGAGAAGCAACGTTTCCCCATCAGTAAAATGACGATAATAACTTCATAAGGTTTGAGGTTTCATGTGATAAAATCAAAAAATCCTGCGTGACAGATTAAATGCTCAAGAGTATTAGTTACTGTTGTCAATATCATTATCCCACTATGCCAAATGGCTACAGCTACTCATAGGAGGCATGGTACCAGCCACAATTGAATTGAAGAGGTCGCCAAAGATCATTTCATCCAGTATCTTCTGAAGTGGGTGAAAGGGTTGAGGCTTTATCCTCAGGACAATTTAAGGAAGTTCAGGAAGGGAGTAATGGGCAGGTTGGTGTTTTACAACACTTGTGCTGTGTAGAGTGGGTGTTGCACAGGATGTGGTCATGGGTGGGGAGACAGGGAGAAAGTGAGGCTGATCCAAGAGAGAGAAAAGAGTGGTGGTGGTCTGGTCTAGGACAGGGGCTGTGGAGATGGAGAGGAATTTGGGAAGTAGGAAGAGAATTGGGGTAACATCAGGATGTGGGTGGGGAGTCTGAGACAGAAGGAAGAGTTGACTTTTGGAGGTTGCATTAAGGAATTGGAAGGTTTTCTGATCAAGCCCAGATTCCTCCTGGGGATGGGAATGGGATGAGGTGATGAATGAGTCTTCTGCTGCTGCCATAATGAATCACCACAAACTTAGAGGCTTGACACAACACAAATTTATTATGTCACAGGGCTGGAAGTCAGAGTCCCACATGAGTCTTATGAGGCCGAAATCAAGATGGCAGCTGGTCTGTGCTCCTTCTGGAAGCTCCAGAGGAGAATCCATTCCTTGCCTTTTCCAGCTTCTGGAGGCCACCTGCATTCTTTGGCTCAAGACCCCTTCCTCCAGCTTCAAAGCCAGCAGTGTAGCCTCCTCAAATCTCTCGCTTCAAATCTCTCTCTCTCTCTTCTTCTTCTACCTTTTCCTCTTTCTCTCTCTCACCCTCTCGATAGATAGACAGATAGATAGATACACACATACATACATACGTACATACATATATAGATACATAAATACATAGAAACATAGATACATATATAGATACACAGACACATAGATCCCAATCTCTCTCTCTCTCTCTCTCTCTCTCTCCCCCTCCATCTCCTTCTCTTATTCTCTCTCTCTGACCCTTGTGCCTCCCTCTTAAAAGGACCCTTGTGATTACGTTGGACCCGCCTGGATAATCCAGAAAAATCTCCCCATCTCAAGATCCTTCACTTAATCACATCTGCAAAGTCCCTTTTTCTGTGTAAGGTCATATATTCACAGATTCTAGGGATTAGGATGTGGGCAACTTGGGGTGGGGAGCCACATTATTCTACCTACCACAGATGGGGTCTGGGGTCTTAGTGAGTGATTGAGCACACAAGATGCCATTCACCCTTCAAACCCAAAAGAGGTGACCAAGGCTATAATAGCTGGACCACAGAGGTCCTGCAAGGATGAGGGAAGTCATAAGGGGAGAAAAAGGGGAAAGATGGGATGGAGGAAATGAACCATTCTAGTCAAGCGATTGCAGAAACCTAACCCCTTGTGACTTTCCCAGCAAAGGGGAAATCTAAGGACACTCAAGACGGAAGAGGTCAGCCTGGAGGGGCGCCAGAGATGTCACTCATCCTCACACTGTGTGTGGGGGGCTCCAGGGAAGCCCTGCCCACCTTGACTATGCTCCTTCTGTGTTCTAAACCCTCCCATGGCTCCCTATTACCTTCAGGATGAAGTCCATGCTCATTAATATGGCACTCGAGACCCTCCCTCATCTTACACTGGTCTCCCCCTCTAGCCTCCCCACTCCCCCAAAACCCCAGTCATCTTAAACTAATTGAAGCCCCCTGTAGCAGACACTGTTGATGCCTCCCTGTCCAGCCACCCTTGAGCAGCTGGTGCACCCATCCCCCAGCTTCCGGGGGTGTCGCCTGCTCACAGCTCACAGCTTCCGCTTCCCCAGAGGACTGCTTTCCAGTCCAACAGCTGCACAAGCCCTCTGACCCAGCCCACAGCCAATAACTGGTGGTCACAGAAGTACAAAAAGCCAGCCCTCGCCCCAAGGTGAGATCAATTCGGTGGTGTTGTTCAGGCTACAGGGCTCTCCATGGGATTAGGCTGAGGCTAGATTCCAACTGAGACCACCTCCTTGCTCAGCTCCTCCCTCTGTCCTACCTGCTCCCCTCACTCCTCCTCTGCTAAATGTCCTCCCTCAATAAACCCAGTGCACAAGAATCCTCATGGCAGGGTCCAAGTTCCCAGACCCCAACCAATGGCCAATTATGTTAATATTTTTCTGCACAGGTGATATTCAAAGTATAGGATTCCTGGTCTGGGCAGGGCACTGACCATACAGAACGGACACTGGCTATGAGCCTCAGACAAGATCCTAGGGGCCACCCCTGGTGCCAGCCACTAACTCATCAGTAGCTGGATTGTGGGATATCTTATGGTAAAGGCTAGATATGCAGCTGGACTGAAGTCGTGATTTACCAACTAGAATGGAAATATATCCATACACTTTTTTAAGTTTAAGATGTACAATGGGTTGATTTGATATATTTACATATTGTAACATGATTACCACTGCAGCATCAGTTAACATCTCCATCATGTCACATGATTATCAATCCTTTTTTGTGGTGAGAACATTTAAAATCTAGTCTCTTTGCAACATTAAAGTAAACAATACGGTATTGTTGACTATAATCACTATGCTGTGCTTGAGATCCCAAGAACTTATTCATCTTATAACTGCAAGTTTGTACCCTTTGGACAACATCTCCCCATTGCACCAACACCCCAGCACCTGGAAACCACCATTCTACTCTCTGTTTTTACAAGTTCAGCTTTTCTTAGATTCCACCTATAAGTGAGGTCATACAGTACTTGTCTTTCTCTGTCTGACTTATCTCACTTAGCATAATGCCCTCAAGGTCCATCCATATTGTCACAAATTGCAGGATTTCCTTCTTTCTCATGGTTGAATAATATTCCATCATATATATGTCACATCTGCCTTATCCATTCTTCTGTTGACAGACAGGTTGTCCCCACATCTTGGCTATTGTGAATAATGATGCAATAAACATGGGGGTGCAGATATCTTTTCAATATCCTGTTCTCATTTCCTTTGCATATGTACCCAGAAGTTGGATTACTGGATCATATGGTATTTATCCAAGAGAAATAAAAACATACCTCCACAGAATGACTCACACACAAATGTTCACAGCAGCTTTATTCACAATCACTGAACACTGGAAAGAACCCAAACGTCCATTGATAGGTGATATATCTACACTATGAAGCGCTGACTTGCTCAATGATGTGGATGAATCTCTAAGACATTATGCTGAGGAAAAGAAATCTGACGTAAAAGACACAAAAGAGTAAATGCTGGAATAGTTCTGTACTAGTCAGGGTTCTCCAGAGAAACAAAACCAATAGAAGAGAGAGAGAGAGATCTTAAGGAATTGGCTCATGCAGTTGTGGGGGTTGGCAAGTCCAAAATCTGTAGGACAAGCCAGCAGGCTGGAGACTCAGGTGAGAGTTGATGCTCTAGTCTTGAGGCTGAAGGCCAGACACTCAGGCAGAATTTCTATATTTCTACATTACTGTCTGGAAGAAGAATTCCTTCCACTCTGGGAAACCTCAATCTTTGCTCTTAAGTCCTTCAACTGACTGGATGAGGCCCACCCACATTATGGAGGGCCATCTGGTTTTCTCAAAATCTACTGATTTAAGTGTTAATCACATCTGAAAGATACCTTCACGGCAACACCTAGACTGGTGTTTGACCAAACAACTAGTCCCCACAGTCTAGCCAAACTGACACATAAAGTTAGCCATCACACAGTCCAACAATAGGAAATTTTAGAGGTTGCAAACCATATATAGGGGAGAGAGGAGGAACAAATCAATGGTGGCCTAGGGTGAAGCAGAGGGAGGGATGTATCAGAAAAAGCCTCGAGGAAAGTGAGGGGGATGATGGAAATGTTATCTTGATTGTGACAGAGGTTGTCAAAACACAGCAAATTTTACATTGTGAAAGGAAGCCGTGTGTTGTATGTGAATCATCCCTCCAAAAGTTGATAAGATTGGCTCCAAAATAAAGAGTGCCCACCATTCTGCCAAGTTATTTTATTGCCCATTCTATATAAAGGGACAAAATTATTTTATGCTATACAAAGGGACCAAAAGACATGAGTTTTGAGTTTCTCCAGAGAATCGCGGTCTCTTAAATTTGTTTTCATATGGGGCTTGATCTCATTTCACAAAGATAAATACATTTGACCTTAGAAAGCTAAGATACAACCTCTAGCTATACTTCCTTAAAAATCAAGATAAAACAATAAAAATGTGTACAGTTTCTATTTCCTAATTGCACACTGACTGATAAGAAATATTTCTTGGAAACCCCTTCCTTAGCAATAATTAGAGCTCGGCCACACTCTTTTCAATCTACATTGTGTGCTGTTCTGTGAATGTGTCACAATTTGCTTTCCCACCCCCTTGGAGCAGATTCCTGGTGTTTGCAAGCCCTGCTGGACACACACGCTCCCTCTGCAGATTACTGCAGAAACTCAGATCCACGAATGCTCTTACTTATCATTCCATCTCAAAGGCAGAAGGAACAGCTAGAAGAACTGTCACCCTAGACCTTCAGACACTCCCAGAAGTAGAACCAGAGGAAGATGTGAAAGTGCAGAAGCTTGGAGAGGAAAATAATACATCATCACATTTGCTCCCCAAGCACAGGGCCCATGGGCCAGAATTTCAGGGAAGTGGATCTGCAAGAATCTAGAGAAGAAAAAACATGAGCCTCCAGGCCTAAGCCTCTGAGAAGGAAGAACTTCTAGAAGGAGAGGGACGTCTGAAGGGTACAGCCCAAATCAGGGACAATAAATTCTGTGAGCTTAGAGGACTGGCTTTTCTGGCAGATAGCATGAGTTTCACAGTATTAGTTTGCTAGGGCTGCTGTAACAAAATATGACAGTCTACGTGGTTTAAACAACAGACATTTATCGTCTCACCGTGCTGGAGTCTGGAATTCTGAGATAAGGTGTCAGTGGGGTTGGTTTCTCCCGAGGCCTCTCTTCTTGGCTTACAGACGGTCACCTTCTCCCTGTGTCCTCATATGGTCTCCCTTCTGTGCATGTCTGTGTCCTAATCTCCTCTTCTTATGAGGACACCACTCATATTGGATTAGGACCCACCCTAATGACCTCATTTTACCTTAATCACCACTTTAAATGCCTTGTCTCCAAATGCAGTCACATTCTAAGGTCCCGGGGGGTTAGGGCGGCAACATACCAATTTGGGGAGATGCAATTCAGCCATAACATCCGCATTCCAGATCCAACCATGTAATATGTGACCTTAACAATTGACAGTCTCTTTGACCCTCAGTTTTCTCATCTACTAAAAAATATTTGTCTACTTCACACAGTTATCTTGAGGACTAAATGAAACAATGCACGGAAAGCATTTGGCAGAGTAGGATGTACACAGTAAATATCTATCAGCTACTATCACTATTACTATACACTGCATACAAATATGTACATATATTATTTTTACAGGATATTACAATGAGGCTCTCTCTTAATTTGTCTGCAGCCCGCAAATGTGGGAGAACATAATAAGAGGAAACAAGAGAGCATTAATATTTCATCCAAGCAGAGCTTGCAAAGGAGGTGACTAATAATGAACCTTCTGATTCCTTCACCGAAGGTTCAGCAACTGTTTCTGTAAAGGGCCAGGTAGTAAATATTTTCAGCTTTGCAAGCCATAGGGTCACTGTTGCAACTCCAGTGTTATAATGTGAAAGCAGCCATAGATGTTGTGAATGGATGTGGCTGGGTGCCAATAAAACTTTATCTGTGGACAACAAAATTTGAATTTCATACACTTCTCATGTGTCATGGAATATTATTTTTCTTTTGACTTTCTTTCACCATTTAAAAATGTAAAAACCATTCACAGAAGCACTATTCCCAATAGCCAAAAGGTAAACAGAGCCTAGATGTCTATCAATGGATGAATGAATAATCAAAATGTGACATAGCTATATATTTGAATATTATGCAGCCATGGAAAGGAGTGAAGCAATCCACAAACAAAATACAGGAAGATTGGCAACAGATGTTAGCTCAGGGTGAATCTTCCTCAGAAAATGAAAATATATATATATATATTTGTTAAATGCCCAATAATCTAAAACATTCTAGTTATTAGAAAATTAGTTAAAAGTCACAGCTGTTACCAACAGGTATCTGATTATCTCCAGACTTCATGCTCCTTATGCAGGGAGAATTGTAGTCCTGGATTTAGGAAGAGCCCTCAGGAGAGAGAGGCTTTCTGTTGTTTTCACTGCACTCCCTGCCCAGAGAATGAGATTTCCAATGAGACAGGTGAGTATATGCCTTACAGAGACTTTCTCTACCTCTCTGTTATGTCCGTTATTCATCCGAGGAAATATTCTGGATGAGAACTGCAGAGTTGAAATGCTTCCTTAGTCAATTTAGTAATTGACTATTATAACAGGCCACTCTCCTTCTTGAATTAAGTTCATGTATCCTAAATAAAAATCAAATCAGCATTCCAAATCCAGATATATTTTATAAGAAGGCCATATCATGACTAAGCTTGGGTCATGCCATGTAATTCAGTACTCTAGTCCCTGAAAAGGGAGAAATAATAACCTCGATAACTGCAGAAAAGGACATTTAATTAAATTCAACACCATTCGTGTATTAAAAAATAAACAGCAACAACAAAAACAACTCTTACAAAATCAGGAATAGAAGGGAACTCTGTCAATCTCATAAAGAGTATTTACAGAGTCAAACTTTATGGTGCAGTGTTGAAATCAAGGATAAGAGAAGAACGTTCATTATCATTGCTACTACGAAACACACACTGGAGGCCCTGCTTGATGCAATATTGGCAGGAAATGATACAAAAGGAATGATTTATTGGAAAGGATGAAATAAAACTGACATTATCTTCAGCCGCTCCTCGGCTCAGCGGTTCGGGTTCGTCTCTCTCCGATTTCGCGGCCACAGTTCGGCTCTTTCCGTCTCTCCCCGCCAGGTCCCGGGCTCCGCCCACAGCCTGGTCCCGCCCACAGCCCCGCCTCTTTAACTGGTTTCCACCCACAGCCCCGCCCCTAGACCTGGTCCCTGTCCCTGGTGCTGACCCAGCCCGCGGCCCGGCCTCACATTAACTCTAGAAACTAGACACCTCCCCCGAGGCTGGGGTGCGCGGCCCCGCCCTGCCCCGCCCCTCACGCCGCCTCAACCCGGAGCCCCCAAACGTCCGTCCTCCCCGAACTTCCCTCCTCCCAGAACGCCCACCCGAGACCGGAAGCGGAAGCGCGGGCGGCGCCGTGGATGGAGCGGGAGGTCTGCGCGGTGTGTCCAGTCTTCTCGGCGCCGACCGCATTCCCGTGGCCCTTCGGCCGAAGGGGCGAGGCGCGGTGAGTTGCGGGCGGTCCCGTCTCCGGTCGCGGTCCAGGGAGGGGCCTGGGCCGCGGGCAGCCCCGTCACGGCCCGGCGTCCCTCTGTCCCCCCGGAGCCCCGTGTCCCCCGGGCTGTTCGTCAGGGCGCCCGAGGCTGCTGTTCCTCCCGGCTCCGGGCGCCGCCGGCCCCTCCTCAGAGTCTCCGTCACCGTCCTCCGTGTGATTTTGTCCCCAGGGGTCTTATCCGCGTCTGGAGGGTTAGACTGGAGTGAGGGTGTGGGAGTGTGTTCAAGAGAGCGTTTCAGACAGAGGGACCCGCATGAGGACACCCTTGAAGCAGAGAGCCTGGTGTGTCCATGAACTGAGAAGAGGGATGGCTGAGCCGAGTCAACACAGGGGGAGGGGTGTGAGCCACGCCGGCGAGGGGGGACAGGCAGGACCAGATCAGGGGTGACTTGGGATTCTGTTCTAAGACCAGTGGGAAGACTCTGGAGAGATGCGAGTAGAAGGAGGATGTGATTAGCGTTTGGTCTAAGCACGTTGGTTCAAATGGACTTCATGGTTAAGAATGTAGACTTAAGAGGCAAGATGGGAGGTGCTGGGAATAAGATTAGGAATAAGATGATTGTTCCCTAGGCCTGGGTGATGGCTGTGGAGTAGGAAAGAAGTAGAAAGAAAAGACCTCGGAGTGGAGAACCGAGAGAACGTAACGGTACTTTCTTGCCTGGATGTGTCAGATGGCACAGGGCAGTGACTGTGCTCCTCGCTGCTGTCCGTGCAGACCTGCAGGCGCCCCCTCACCCAGGTCTGTGTGTTCACCCATCTTTGTCACTCACAGGCCCCCCTCCACATCCTAAAGGAAGTCAGGCCTTATTTGTGAGGGGGTTGTCTCACATGGGAGACACCGAGGAGAGCCTCTCCAGACATCAGAGCAGCCCCTTCAGCCTCTCCCTCAGCCTCCTCCCTTCCCCTCTCTCGCTTTCCACACCCAGAAGGACCCCTGCTCAGTATTCCATGTCCCCAGGTTCTCCCTCCCCCAGGCTTGAGAAGGGTGGGGCAGCCACTAGGGAGGACATCGTCTGCACCTTCCATTCTGACCCCCACTGGTCCCGGGCTGAACAGAGAGTGACTCTACTGTGAGCTGAGCCCTGAGACCCAGGGCGTCACCCACCTGGGCTCCCTCACCCTGGACGGGGACAGCCTCTACGTCAGTGGTGAGGGGCTGGGCTACAGCCACACTCTCTCTCCCAGTCAGAGTTCTGTGTTGCCTCCGTTGCTCTAAAGTGAGCTATGATCCATCTCTCTATGCTCCTGGTCTGGGATCAGTCTTCTCATCACTGTGTGATCACTGGGTCCAGCCACCTTCCATCTCGTTGCCTACCCCCTGATCACCCCTCCCCTCTTCCCCTCTGCTTTCCCCTCTGCTTTCCCCACAAAGCTCCCTACATCCACCCTCTCCCTTAATCCTTTATGTTCACCCCAGCTCTTGCTCAGCTCCTCTCGCCTTCTCTCCACAGATTACACCTATGGAGCCGCAGCCCCGACTACCACCAGTGAGTATTCCTGGCCCTCATCTCCTGGGTCCCGTCCGCATTTGGGGTTGGGGAGCACTTGTTCTCCTTCACCCGCTGTCCTTGGTGAGGGAAGCACCTGGAAGGGCCCTAATTCATCCCTTCTCTCCCTCCCGGGTTCTGGTGGAGAGTCCCAGCCCAGGGTGAGAAAGCCTTAGACACAGACATGTTCTCCACCACATTCTGACCCCACGTGGTTTTCACTTTAATTCTCCTAAAGCCCCGCCCTTGGTCCTCCTTTTCCAGGTGTCCCATCCGTCTGTCCAGTTTTCTGCCCGTCCATCTGCCTCTCCTCCGAGTTCAGTCTCTCTTGTTCACATATCTCACTCTCTTGGGCTCCTCTCATCCACAGGCTTGCTCATCCGTCTACTCACACAGTCACCCGTCCCCTCACTCTCATTTATGCTTCACCTGTGAATGGTGGTCCTGGCACAGCCACTGCTGGAGCCCGGGTGAGCCTGGGGGCTCCTCCCACTCTGTCCCTCCCTGAGACAGCCCTCGCCACAGCTCCCGAGCCGGCCACCACGTCCCTGCATACTTGATCATCACCTGTGCCACCAGAAGCCACCACAGGTATCTGGGGGCCCCTTTTCCTTCCCAAGAGAAGCTCTCCGGCCCCACTCCTCCACCAGCCGGTTGTGATCCAGGAGCTGGGAAGCCAGGGTGTGAAATTCTGGTTTTAGGGCAATCATGCTGATCACAAAGATTATACCGACGGTTCAGTCTAAGGCCAGCCCTCAGAGAGCCCCGAGTCTTGTGAAATTAACACACCATTATAGTACAATGTGGGAGGTTTCGGGGAGACGCGCCTGGCATCATTTGGAGGGGAAGAGCTTGCTAGAGAAAGTTTCACCAGAATGGAGTCTTTAAGAATAAGTAGTAGGGACCCTGGCAACTAGAGGATGAAGGGTTTTCCTGGCCCAGAGGATTCCATGATCAAAGGCTCCGGCCAGAAACAACATGCCCTATGGGGAGAATTGAAATGAATTTGGGTTGCGTGAAGCATAATGTTTAACCCGCAGTAGATGGATAAAATGAGACTGAAAGGTCAGCAGGAGCCAGATTGAGTAGAGCCTTGAGTGCCAGGTCAAGAAGGTTGAACTAAACACTGAAGGCCATAGGGAGCCACGGGTGGTACTAGAGCAGTGGTGGCCCTAGTGAGGTATTCATTTCAGAAAGATTCTTCTAGTGGTGCATGTAGAACATTCTTTAGACAGAGCATCCAGTGAGCCTGCTGGGGTGTTGGTCCGGGTGAAGGAAGTTAACACCTAAGCTGGGACAGGCATGGAGAGAGGGAGTGTATGTGAGGACCAGTGTGCAACTGGAATTGGTGTTACTGGGAGGGAGGAGGAGCTGAGCAGATGTGCTGGTTCTGACTTGGGTGACCACACGGGTGGGTGGTGGTGCCACTGGGAGAGAAGACGACAGATGATAATGAGTGCAGGACTCTGGTGTGGTCTCAGGCCAGCTCTCAGTGATGGCCATCGCTCTCCCTCTCGTCTTACAGCTTTGGGGCACAACCTGAAGTCCCTCACAGTCACCTTCCCCATCTCCACCCTCAAGTATTCATCAGACAGGAGCAACGGCTCAGCCACGTTCCACTCCACTGAGATGGTCCTGCAGAGCCTGGTGAGACCCTGGTCCCAGCAGCTCCTGGTGGGTTAAATCCCACCCAGCCCCTACCCCAATCCCTGTCCCTCCTGCTCCTCCTCCTCCTCCTTCCTCCCCAGCTGGATCCTTGTTCAAGAAGAGCAGCCTGGGCCTCTTCTCCTTGAGTTGCAGACTGATCTCCCTCAGGTGAGACCCTCCCCTGATTAGTTGCCCCTAATGACCACTTTTGCCACCACCCCTCTCTGTCTCGCCCCTGTCCTCCCATTTCCTCCTTCCTGTTCTGGCCCCCACCCCAGAGGTTTCAGGACCTCTCTCTAGAGTCCCCACATCCCTCTCTCCCCAGGCCTGAAAAGGATGGGGAAGCCAGCAGTGTGGACGCTGTCTGCACCTACCATCCTGACCCCGTGGGCCACCATGCCTCTGTGCTGGGAACGGAGAGTCTCCACCTGTCTGCTCTTCCTCTCGGTGGCTCCAGGCTCTGCAGCACAGAGTTTATCCATCCAGAGAGAGCACCAGCTACATTTCCACATCATCAGCTGGAACCTCAGCAACCCGGAGCCCACATCCTCGGAATACACCGCCCTGCTGAGGGACACCCAGGACCAGGTGGGGTCTCCCCTGTCCCGTCTCTCCTTGCCCTGAGGGCACCGTCATTCCTCCGTCTGACTTACATCTGTTACGTGATTGTTTCAACCCTTCACTTTCCCTGCGTGCCTGGGTTCTCTCAGTGTCCAGAGGTGATGTCCTAGCTGCCTTCCCCATTTCTCACATGGGTAAACTGAAGCTCAGAAAGGGGATTATTGTGCCTAAGTTCACACAGTGAGTTAGGGGCAGAGCCAAGAGTTGAAGTCAGGTCTCCCTTGCCCCAAGGTCTGTGATCTTTCACTGGCTCCAGTGGCCCCCTGCATCTCCAGGAGACCTCCATTTTCTCACCCACTCTCCCTTGTGTTTGTTCTAGGTCACCAAGCTTTAAATGAAATTACATGAGAAATTCAGTTCCTCACTCACACACACTAGCCACATTTTAAGTGCTTGATAACAACATGGGGCTAATAATGAGTGTATTTGGTAGTGCAGGCAAATGTTGACATTATTGCTGAAAGTTCTCTTGGACAGGACCCAGAAGCAGGGAATCTAGAATCAGGGTAGAATTCCAGACACCCTTGTTCATCCCTTGTGTCCTTCCAGCTCGGTCTCCCATGGTAACCACACTGGGTGGACTCACTGTGTACCCAGCCGCCTTGGCACAGAGACTGGACAGAGTTGCCATCTATGAGGAATTCCTGCGGCTGACCAGAAGGGTACCCAGCTGCAGAACTTTACCCTGGACGGAAAGAATGCCCTTGGGGATGGTAAGGCTCCCTGGTCATTGGGGAAGAAAGTGAGGCCTTTCTAGGGACTCTGGAGGCCTGGGGCTGAGAGAACACTGAACTTGCTCAGGCTGGCAGGAGGTGGCATAGTCCCCCAGTCTTTACCCACCATTGAGAGAGAGAAAAGGACACCAGTGTAGTATGGGAGGCCCTCACCTTCTCCTAGACAGCTCAGTGACCTCAAGCTAGTCACCTTCCCTCTATGGACTTTTGTTTCCTTATCTCTGCACTGAGAGCCACTGGGCCAGATGGTCAGTGAGGGCCTCCAGCTGTGTGTGAAGCAGACTTACAGGTTTGGGGGTGGATGTGGTTTCTGATCCACAGGCTATAGTTTGCCAAGTCCCGCTCTAGGTGAGCACCAATGCACTAGAACTTTCTGCAGTGGTGGAATGTTCTATATCTGTGCTGTCCAGTGCATAGCTGCATGTGGCTGTTGAGTGCTCGAAAGATGGTATTGTGACTGGTCTTTATTGTTACTGATTTTTAATGTTACTGAGGTTAGAATTTTTATTTTATTTAACTAAAATTAATTTTAATTCAAAAAGAGACTTGTTGCTGCTGCATATCAGACAGCACACCTCTAAGAGGTTGTCTGGGTAGAGGCACAAGTAGGGTGACCTGCACCCCTCTCCCCATGCCCACTCCCTCCTGGAGTTTATGTTGTAGCTGGCAATAACAAGAATAGAGAATTGAAACTTATCAATTATTTGATCTGAACAAACTCATATTTTTAGGGGGTAACCAGAGAAGACTTCCTGCAGGAAATTACATTGTAGGTTAATCCTAGGAAATGAATATTAAGCAAATAGGTAAAGGAGAAGGGGATGATGTGTTTCTAGGCACGGAAGAACAATTTTGAGTGGGAATTTACGAATTTAGAGAGATCACATAGGCTTGCCAACTGTGATGACCCATTCTCTCCCCGGCCGTCATAAGATAGTCCAACCCAAATTCAGTCCTCTGTGCCCAGAGGTATTAATTTGGTTTAATTTATTACACTTTTGTTCTGTGATAATGGCCTTGGATTTTGTAGCAAAGTGTGCTCACTTTTTAGAGATGGAAAGTAAAATGGGGTGAAACATCATGATGTATACTTGACTTTAATATTTCATTGAAAACATGGGATGAATCAAGGGTGGCAAGTGTTAATAATTTATACATTGATGAAATATTGTTTTAATTGGATGGAATGTACATTGTTAAATCTAGATGATGGATGTTTATGAGACTGTTCCCTTTATTTTTCTATTTTTCTGTGTCTAAAAAGTTTTATTAAAAAGAGTGAAACACACTCACATGCATTCTTCATTTCATTCACTTCCAGAATATTCTCCCAACAGAGATGACACCTTGACTGAGAAGCATAGTAAACCTGCGGGAAACCCCAGCCCATGGTAGGGGGCGAGTATCTTGATGCTGTGCCTCATTGAAGAGAACCATGCGCACAGGGTCTTGGATGATGAGGAAAGTTGGCCAACCCTTGTCAAGGACGGTTGAGGCACAGTGGGGTCAGCAGGAGCCCTGGGGCGATGACAGGAGGTGGCTCACCCCACCACTTGTCTCCCCAGACCTCCCCTTCTGGACCCTCATCCTCATCTGCTCGACAGGCCTCCTTGTGCTCATCACAGGCCTGATCTGCTGTCTCCTGGTAAGCCATGACGTGTTGATTGTCTTCTTACCATTGGGTTGTAATCGCTCTTTATATATTATAAGTACACGTCCTTTTCTAGGGATATGTTTTGCAGATGTTTTCTCCCAGTCTGTGCGTGGCTTGCCTTCTCCTTCACAACATGAGTCATTGGGGAAATATAAGTGACAGTCATCATGAGATTCTACCACACTTGAGAATGGCTAAAATTAAAAAGACTGACTATAGCAAGTGTTGTTGAAGATGTCAAGTCACTGAAACTCTCATCGAGTGCTGGTGAAAAATAGCTTGGATGCGTCTTTAATAATTACATACGTCTATCCAGCCATTCCTCTCCTAGGAATCCATCCAAGGGAAATAAACTCATATGTCTATACACAGACTTCTACATACATGTTGATAACAACCTATTTATTCTAGACAAAAACGGAAAACAACCAAAATGTCCATCTACTGGTGAACAGATACACAAAGTGTGGTATATCCCCACGGTGCAATACTGTTCAACCATAAAAAAGAATGAATTATTTTTTTTCTTTTTTAATTATTTTATTGAAATTATAAAGGGTGTTAACATTGTGTAATATCGGGTGTTCATTATTATTTGTGAATTTCTGTATAGACTGCATCATGCTCACCACCAGTAGTCTAACTATTATCCATCACCATGCATATGTGCCCCTTTAACTCTTTCACTCAATGCCCAGCCCCCGTCCCCTCTGGTAACCACTAATCTGTTCTCTTTATCCCTGTGTATGTTTATCTTCTGCGTATGAGTGAAATCATGCATATTTGATTTTGTCTGGCTTATTTCATTTAACATCCTACCCTCAAGGTCCATCCAGGTTGTTGCAAACATGATGATCTTGTCTTTTTTTTCTGGCTGAGTAGTATTCCATTGTATATAATACATACCACGTCTTCTTTAAGCATTCATCTGTAGCAGGGCGCTTGGATTGCTTCCATGTTTTGGCTATTGTGAATAATGCCGCAGTGAACACAGGGGTGCATAAATCTCTTTGAATTGTTGATTTCAATTTCTTTGGATAAATACCCAGTGGTGGGATAACTGGAAGGTATGCTATTTCTATTTTTAATTTTTTGAGAAATCTCCATAGTGTTTTCCCTGGTGGCTGCGCCAGTTTGCATTCCCACCAGCAATGTGTGAGCATGCCCTTTTCTCCTTATCCTCTCCAACATTTGGTACTTTTTGTCTTGGGAATTTTAGTTATTGTGACAGGTATAAGGTGATCTCTCATTGTAGTTTTGATTTGAATATCCCTAATAATTAGTGATGTTTTACATCTTCTCATTTGTCTGTTGGCCTTCTGTATATCTTCTTTGGAAAAGTATCTGTTTGTATCCTCTGCCCATTTTTAGATTGGATTATCTGTTTTTTTTTGTTGTTGGGTTGTATGAGTTGTTTATATATTTTGGAGATTAACCCCTTGTCAGATATATGATTTGCAAATATTTTCTCCCAGTTGGTGGGTTGTCTTTCCTTTTTTTTTTTTTTTTTTGGTGAAGAAGATCAGCCCTGAGCTAACATCCATGGTAATCCTCCTCTTTTTTTCTGAGGAAGACTGGCTCTGAGCTAACATCTATTGCCAATCCTCCTCCTTTTTTTTCCCCCCAACATACCAGTTGACAGTTGTATGTCATAGTTGCACATCCTTCTAGTTGCTGTATGTGGGACGCGGCCGCAGCATGGTGGGAAAAGTGGTGCGTTTGTGCGCGTCTGGGATCCGAACCTGGGCCGCCAGTAGCAGAGCGCGCACACTTAACCACTAAAGCTCGGGCCCGGCCCTGTCTTTTCGTTTTGTTCATCGTTTCCTTTGCCTTGCAGAAGCCTTTTAGTCTCATGTAGTCCCATTTGTATATTTTTTCTTTTCTTTCCCTTGCGTGAGTAGACATGGTATTGGAAAAGATGCTGCTAAGATCGATGTCAAAGACTGTACTGCGTATATTTTCTTCTAGGAGTTTTATGGTTTCAAGTGTTAGATTCAAGTCTTTTATCCATTTCGAGTTAATTTTTGTGTATGGTGGAAGATAATGATCTACTTTCATTCTTTTGCATGTGGCTGTCCAGTTTTCCCAACAGCATTTATTGAAGAGACTTTCCTTTCTCCATTGTATGATCTTGGCTCCTTCGTCAGAGGTTAACTGACCACAGATGTCTAGTTTTCTTTCTGGGCTTTCAGTTCTGCTCCATTGATCTATGAGTCTGCTTTTGTGCCAGTACCATGCCATTTTGATTACTATAGCTATGTAATATATTTTCAAGTTAGGATTGTGATGCCTCCAGCTTTGTTCTTTCTTCTCAGGATTGCTTTGGCTGTTCGAGGTCTTTTGTTATTCCATATATATTTTAGGATTCTGTGTTCTATTTCTGTGAAGAATGTCATTGGAATTCTGATTGGCATTGCATTGAATCTGTAGATTACTTTAGGTAATATGGACTTTTTAACTGTGTTTATTTTTCCAATCCATGTGCATGGAATATCTTCCCATTACTTCAGGTCATCATTGATTTCTTTCACTAATGTCTTATAGTTTTCATTGTATAGGTCTTTAACCTCTTTGGTTAAATTTATCCCTAGAGACTTTTTTCTTTTTGTTGCAATTGTAAATGGGATTGTATTCTTGAGTTCTCTTTCTGTTAGTTCATTATTAGAGTAGAAATGCAACTGATTGTGGTAAGTTGATTTTGTACGCTGCAACTTTGCTGTAGTAGTTGATTATTTCTAATAGTTTTCTGATGGATTCTTTATGGTTTTTTCTATTTACAATCATGTCATCTGCAAACAGCAAGAGTTTCATTTCTTCCTTTCCAATTGGGATTCCTTTTATTTCTTTTTCCATCCTAATTGCTCTGGACAAAACCTCCAGTACTATGTTGAATGGGATATGTCCTCTTGGTGGAAAGTCCCCTTTATCATTATATACTGCCCCTCTTTGTCTCTCATAGTCTTTTTTATCTTGAAGTCTGCTTTGTCTGATATAAGTATGGCAACACCTACTTTCCTTTATTTGCCATTTTCTTGGAGTATTGTCTCCCATCCATTCATTCTGAGCCTGTTTGTTTTTAGAGCTGATATGTGTTTCCTGGCAGCAGCATATCGTTGGGTCTTCTTTTCTAATCCACCCCACCACTCTGTGTCTGTTGATTGGAGAATTCAATCGATTTACATTTAGAGTGATTATTGATACATGAGGGCTTAATCCCACCTAATCTATATTTCCATTGTTCCTCTTCCTTTGTGTTTCTGACTACCATTTCATTTTGGGGGTTTTCTGTGGCAGTTTTCTCTATTTTTATGATCCAAGGCTCTGCTCTGATTTTTTGTTTGCTGGTTACTCTGAGATTTGTATGAAGATCTCATAGATGAGACAGTCCATCTTCTGATAGCCTCTTATCTCCATTAGCCTAAGCAGGTTCCATCCCTTTCCTCTTCTCCTTCTGAGTTATTGTTGTCACAAGTTATTCATTTTTGTGTTGTGCATTTGTGACTAAGTTGAAGTGTTTATAGTTACTTTTGATGCCTTCCTTCCCTTCTTCTTTTAAGTTATAATTAAGTATTTGCTACCCTGTTGTGAAACAGAGCTGTAGCTTTCTGATTCTGTCTATTTATCTCTTTGCTCAAAGCTTTGTAGACATTTGCCTTCTTTTTGTTTCAGGTATGAGGGCATTCTTGATCATTGCTTGTATGGGAGATCTCGTGGCGATGAACTCCCTCAGCCTTTGTTTATCTGGGAAAACTTTTATTTCTCCATTGTATCATAAGGATCATTTCACTGGATAGAGTATTCTTGGCTGAAAGTTTTTTTCTTTCAGTATTTTCAATATATCATTCCATTCTTTCCTTGCCTGTAAAGTTTCTGCCAAGAAATATGCTGAAAGCCTGATAGGGGTTCCTTTGTAGGTTATTTTCTTCTGTCTTGCTTCCCTTCACATTTTTTCTTTGTCATTGTCTTTTGCCAATTTTACTATTATACGCCTTGGAGAAGGTCTTTAAGCATTGATGTAATTAGGCGTTCTGTTGGCTTCATGTATTTGTAAGTCCGGTTCTTGCCCAGGGTTAGGAAGTTCTCAGCTATTATTTCTCTGAACAAGCTCTCTGCTCCTTTCTCCCTCTTTTCTCCCTCTGGAATACGTATAATTCTTAGGTTGCTTTTATAATTGCGTCATATATTTCTCCAAGAATTCCTTCATTTTCTAAAAATCTGAGTCCTTTCTCCTCGTCCACTGGAAGCATTTCTATATTTCTATCCTCTAAATCACTTATTCTTTCAACCATGATATCAGCTCTATTTTGTAAGGATTCTAGATTCTTTTTTATCTCATTAATTATGTTCTTTATATCCAGAATTTCTGCTTGTTTTTTTTTTAATAGTTTCAGTCTCTTTGATGAAGTATTCTTTTTCCTCATTAATTTTATTCCTGAGTTCATTGAACTGTCTGAACATTCTTGTAACTTGGTGAGTTTCTTTATGACAGTTATTTTGAATTCTCTGTCATTTAGATTCTAAATTTCTGTGACTTCAAGGTTGGTTTCTGGAGATTTGTCATTTCCTTCTGCTCTGAATTGTTACTGTAGTTTCTTATGGTGTTTGATGAACTTATCTTTTGCCTGCGTATTTGTGCTAGTATCAGGTCGCAGACTGGTGAGGGTGGGCCTCTTTACATAGTCTATGGAATTGAATGCTAATCTCTTCCACAAACAGCCGTGTGAACACATCCAGAAATAATGCTTAACTAGCTTTCTGGGCATCCCTTAGCTCTGTCAAGTTGACACCTGAAATTAACCAAAAAGGGTCAAGTTACAGAAGTGAGATGGGGGGATCTTTCACTGGGTCAGGAAGGGAAAGGACTGAGGTGGTTTTGGAAGGATCTGGAATTTTCTGGACTTTCTTGAAGAGCTTTGATAGAGCAGTCTTAGCAGTCATGGGGAAGGAAGCCTATTTCAGAGGGTCAAAGAGTGATTGAGAAACAGAAGGGCAGAGAGGGAGTGGAGGTGGACAACTGTGCCTCGTGCCTCCTGACAATGGACTCTGGATTTAACACAGTGATGGCTCCGTCCCAGAGCCCACAGCTTGGTGTGGGGCTGACTCCTCTCTAGGACTAGGGTGTTCTAATTCCGCAGTGTGAGCTAATCTGCATATTCCAAATCCCCAATGTCCTAGGAATGGGGTGTCAAATGGCCCTCTCTGGTCCAGCAGGATCCAGGCACAGGACCCTTTATGGGACAGGAGGAGGAGCCGGGTGTACACGGGCTTCTTACCTGCCAGACCTGGAGTTCTGGGGAGTGGAGCTGAGCTAAGGGAGTGGTCTCCCTTAGTGCTGTAATATTCCAGCTGAATCAGGTGAGCCATGAAAAGCAGAGTGCCCATCTCTAAACTGCTCACATTTCCAATAAAAGGAGCATCCATTTGAGTTGGCTTTTTTGGAGAGAAGAAATACCTTCAAGCTCCACTGAAGAAAACTTCAAGCAAGAAGACAGATGTGTGCCTAGTGTGCAGTGGCTTTGGCTGTGGATTTGAGCCATGTCAGGAGAGGTGGTGGAGCTGTGAGCGGAAGAAGCCCCACGGCAGGAGAGGCACCAGACGAAGACACCCCAGCGTTACACAGTGGGAAGTGTTCCATCCTGAGAGGACAGCCTGCAGCTCCCAGGATCTGAGTAGTATTCATAAGACCAAGGCAGCCACTGTAGAGCCCAGGCTTATCTCCAAGGGGTGAAGTGACCCGTGTTCTGGAGGGGACACCTGGTTAAAATAAACATCCTGGCAAGGGGAAAGGAGTCATAAGACTATCCTGAAGTGCCCATATTTAAAGAGGAAATGACTTAGGTTGGAATTGCCAGGAAGCAGATCCTGAGACAAGGATTTGAGTATAAGTAGTTTATGTAGGAGGTGGTCCCAAAAATCCCAGATAGAGGAGAGAGGAAAGTGACAGGGCCGATAAAGAGTGTGACTGAGTAGGTTACCTCTGTGAGCAGCTGGAGCTCAGTCCCCTTGGAAGACTGTAGAACATGCCTCAGAGTTATTGCACACGGGGGTGGGAAAGGGAGGCGTTTACCCTTCCGCTCCCGTCTGTCACTGACTGAGTGTTGTGCCTGGCTCCACTTCTGGCAGCTGCACAGCAGCGAGGGAAGTGCTCCGGCCAGGAGGCATGGGTGCTTGTAGGAGGACACTGTGGGCATGTACTGGGGTGGTGAGGGCCTCAGGGATATGGGCCTGGCCCTGTCATACTCGCTACAGGAAAGAACAGTAGGGGAAGGGGGTGAAGGAGTTGGGTTCTTACTTAAAGTTGTCTGTATAAGCCTCAGTTTCTTACCCTTGCTAGCCCACAGTGCTTCCTTCACCAACAGTCCCCTTGAATCACTGCTCAGTTATACACAGTGCACAAGAATCTCCCTAATGTGGGGCTCTGAGCGGTTGCCCAGGTTTCTAATACCAAGCCATTGTGCCTTCATGGGGATGGTGACCCCTCAGCTCTGCCATCCTCAAAGATGTGACTTCATTTGACCCAGAGCGACGACAAGTCGAAAGGTAGTCTCTCTGTGTTCAGCTGGACCTCTTTTATCTTAATAGCTTTTAATTCATGTGTGTTTCTATTCAGAAAACAATTAGAAATTAAACTGAATACACAACCAGTTTTTCAAGTCCTGGCCCTAAAACTAGATCTGCAGGCCTGTTTTCAGGAGAGGGTAGTAACTGCTCTTCTCTCCAGGCTCGCTAGACCATGAGCTCCCGTGGGGCAGGGCCCAGGGCCCCTTCCCCTGCTACACCTGGTGAGTGAGAATGGCCCGCTGACTTCAAAGAGGGAGAGGAGACAGCTGTTCTCTTTGAGCCAGGTGTGCATGCCTCCCATTTCACATGGAGTTAGAGGGCAAATGAAGTTTGAACTCTCCACATCCTGCTTCCTTTTAGGGGTGCCTTCCAGGTGGGTAGTGGGGAATGTGGCTCAGATTTACAGCTATCACTTACATTGGTCTTACTGTGTTTCAGGTACTAAGGTCTTTATATATGTGTGTATATAAATATTTATAAATATACACACAAACATAAACATATACACACTCTCATTGCAACAACCTTACAAAGTAAGAACTATTTTTGTACCCATTTTACAGATTAAGAAACAGAGGCCAAAGAAGTTAGGTAACTTGTTCCCAGGTCACACAACTGGTCGGTAGAAGAGCAGATCTCAGCAGACTGGTTCAGAGCCTTAATTAATAAATATATCTACTCACTTTTCAGTTACTGGAAGAAAGATTTCACTTAGGAAAATGATGAGAGGGAGCCTTTCTTTAAGGGATTTAGCTTCTCTCGTAGTCAAGAAAGAAAATAACAATAAAGTCTTACCTTTTGTGGAAATGTTTGGCTACCCAACTATCGTTCCTTTCGCCTTCTCTGTGGTGAAATTATGGGACAAGTGTGTTAGGTGTCAAGGCTCTTACAAGCGAGAAAGCTGTGTTCATACATATAGGTGCACATCTTACAGTGGAGTGATGGGGAAGAGAGGAAAAGTGAACGAGAATGGGAAAAGGAAACATAAGTCGATTTTGCATGAGGCAGATAAATTTTGTGAGTAACAGTTTCTTTTCTCCTTTTGATAGTACAAGGGATTACAGAAGCCTCCACAGGAGAACAAATATTGATTTCTTGTTCTTTAGAAGACTTTCCAAACTTTGTGTACTTATGTTCTATGAAATACTGTATTAGTAGAAAAGGACAGCCTGCTTCATATAGTCTGAAAAAAAATGTTAGTGCCTAGAACTTTTTTTGGAAAGGAATCTAGCAATAACCATCACAGTTAATAGCCATATATACTTTATCCCAGCAATCCAACTTTTGGTAATCTATGCTCTAGGAATAGAAGCTCTAGTTAATTTAATAATGTTAATATAGTGAAAAAAAATTAAATATATGAGGAAGGAATGGACAGGTGGTTAATCCATTTTAGGAAAAAGGAGCCTGCCTGTGGATGAGATTGCTTTTTTAATTGTGGTAGAGTATGAGTTGCTTTTATCTTTACTCAGGTCTCTCAGAATTAGAAAATGGAGTTGGTGTTCTGTCTCTCTGTGGTAATTCTTTAGTGAACAGGGAACTCTAAGAGACATAGTTATATCCTGAGTCACCCTATTTGGGAATTTCCGAGCAGATACAGGGCATATTAAACTGTATTATAAAAGAATGAGCAGTTACCTTGATATTCTCAGACACTTGTTAAGCTTCTGTTCTTTACTTGAAACCAAGACTTAACTTGTATTGTTTTGATGAAGGCAGTTGCTTTGGCCTAGAGGTATTGGGGAAAATGTTGAACAAAAAATGTTCCATCATTTTTTGAAAATCACCTACTGGTACAATTTAGGAATGCTGAATTTCTCCTGAAGCTTCTGTCTGCTTTTCTACTCTTCCCATTTACCCTACAGGGACTTGGTTTTATTTATCAGGTACAAGTTCCATTTAGAGTCTATTTTAGTAGATCTGGTTTTGTACTGGTTGTATTTAGTAAGAAATTAGACATAGACTTCAGATTCATTATTAGGGATTTTTATTTATTTTTTCAAAAAAGCTATGGTTCAGTAACACAATTTGAGTTTAAATGATTCAGTTTTGAGAATTGTAGCATAAGAAATGGGCACTGGAGTGCTTGTGTCTGGGTTTGAATCCTGTGACAGAGAGCAAATTGTTCAACCTTGCTAAATCTTGTAAGAGTGGGGATAATAATAATGGTTGTTTTGAAGATTAAAAAAGGTAATAGATATCTGCTTGACATCTGGTAAGTGCTTGACAAATGTTCACTGATCTTGTCACCACCACTCTTACCACTGTCACCATCATCACCATCTTTGTTCTCCACTAGGTTAGCCATACTTTGGTCCTGGCTTCTTGCCGCTGATCTAGGATAGTGGAGAGGCCAGCTCTGGGGATAGAGAGGCTAGCTATGAATTAAAGAAATGGGAGGTAAAGCCCCCTGGTGGTAACAACTCGTAATATATTGATTTTATAGTGATTTATCCTACAAAATAACTTAGAATACATCCTTTGAAGCCTAAATTTAATGGATCCATTTTAAAATTTAGATAGTTCCAATGACTATTGGATTTAATGGCCAGAGACATCTCTTTGTGGCCTCAGTTGAGAAAATTTGGTTGTGTCTATAATCTATCACAGTGGCAAAAAGGAAAGAACAGTTACAAATCACATTGGTGTGGTGTCTTAGTTGGCTCAGGCTGCCATAACAAAATACTACAAACTGGGTGGCTTAAACAACAGAAATGTATTTTCTCCCTCTTCTGGAGGCTGAAAGTCCAAGAGCACGGTGCCAGCAGGGTTGGTTTCTGGTGAGGCCTCTCTCCTTGTGTTGCATGTGGCCACCCTCCTCTGTGTCCTCATATGGCCTCTCCTCTGTGCCTGTGCGTGGAGAGAGAGCGATCTCTGCTGTCTCTTCCTCTTCTAAGGACACCAGTCCTATCAGATTAGGGCTCCACCCTTATGACCTCATTTAACCTTAATGACCTCCCTAAAGGCCCTGTCACATTGGGGATTGGAGCTTCACCATAAGAATTTGGGGCCAGCACAATTCAGTTTATAACACATGGTAAAGTAAAATAATTCCTTCAGGATTGTTATATGTGTTTTTATTAAGGGATATTTTTGAAATCTTCTTAATGTAATTTAAGGACTTGTTTATGTGGAAACTAAAAAGTGATAATTATACTGTGTGAAAAGCTGAAAATTTAGTCTGACAGCTCTGTTTCCATTCTACATTCACCTTGATGCTTCCCAATTCCCTTGTCTGGGGAAAAAATATATTAAGAAAAAATTAAAATTTCCTCAGCATATTGTAAAACGAAGTATAACAAATATTTTTTCAAAGTACAGTAGTGGTCAAGATCCTCTTGCTTTGAAAATTCCGGTTAGTAATTATTAACCGAGACATCATTACAATAATTCTAAACTTGCTGATATCTCCTTATATATGTCCCCTCTTTTCCTCCAGCAAAGAGGAATGCCTGATTGAAGAAGTCACCTTCTGTTCCTTAATAAGTATTTTCAGTTGTCTTTGTTTGCTTTGCTATCACTTTCCCCAACTCTCAATATTTTTTAAGAAATTGCAGATGGGTAACTGTGACAGGAAAAGGAAGAACTGAACTAAAATCTTTGATTATAGATTTACCTCAAGCACTCAACTACAGAAAGTAATAGGAAGGCGTAAAAAAGTTGATCATTATGTCAGATCCTTAAATTCTGATACACGGTCCTTCTTTCGGCAATAACATCTGTCTCTCAAAAACCTGTCAATTCCTACTATTATTCTAGTGTCAACAATAATGTGAAACGCGACGTTCTCTCTTCAGCTTCCCTGGTTCAGAAACTGCTTTGAGAAGACACATAATTATGTTCAGAATTTTAAGATTCAAGACCACCCTATTTCCTGTTGCTAAGCACACAAACTGACAGACTATTTTAAAAAAGAAAAGAGACGCCTGTCTTTGTGCCTGTTCTCGGCAAGTGGGAAATCTGCCAACCTGCAAAAGCCCAGCTTGTATTTTGCTAGAGCCAATACTTTACTTTGCAAATGTTGAGCCCGTTCAAATGTAGCATTACCTTATGGTGAGCAGGAGTTAATTTTTGCAGATTTCTTGTACATTTTTTGTTATAAAAGTTTAAAGTATTGCTGGTGGGAATGTAAAATGGTACAGCCACTTTGGAAAACAGTTTGGCAGTTTCTCAGAATGTTCAACATAGTTACCATATGACCCAGCAACTCCACACCTAGGTATATACTCAAGAGAGGTAAAAACATATGCACACAAAATCTTATGTGCAAATTTCAAAGCAGCAGTATTCATAACAGCCAAAAAGTGGAAACAACTCAAATGTCCATCATCTGATAAATGGATGAACAAAATGTGGTATATCCATGCAATGGAATATTATTTGGCCGTTAAACGGAAGTACTTATAACTGCTACAGCATGGATAAACCTTGAAAACGTTATGCTGAGTGAAAAAAGCCAGTCAGGGGCTGGCCCAGTGGTGTAGCGCTTAAGTACACGCGCTCTGCTTTGGCGGCGCCGGGTTCGCAGGTTTGGATCCCAGGCACAGACCTATGCACTGCTCATCAAGCCATGCTATGGTGGCATCCCATATACAAAACAGAGGAAGATGGGGACAGATGTTAACTCAGGGCTAATCTTCCTCAGCAAAAAGAGGAAGATTGGCAACAGATGTTAGCTCAGGGCCGATCTTCCTCACCAAAAAAAAGAAAAAGAAAAAAGCCACTCAAAAAAGACCACCTATTACACCTATTGTATAATTTTATTGATAAGAAATGTCCAGAAGAGGCAAATCTTTAGAGACAGAAGGTAAGTGGTTGCTAGGGCTGGAGGTTGGGGAGGATGGGGAGTGATTGCTAAAGGGTATGGAGTTTCTTTCTGGAATGATGAAAATGTTCTAAAATTGATTGTGGTGATAGTGGCACAGCTTTGTGAATAAACTAAAAAACTGCTAAACTATATAGTTTAAAAAGATGAATTGTATGATCTGTGAATTATGTCTCAATAAAACTGTTTTTAACAGTTTAAATTAAGTTAAATTTGTTAAATTGGAAAAAAAAAAGCCAAGAAGACAATGTTCATTTTCCTGGCATAATCCTGTACAAACAGATTTTGGGTAATTTCTTTTTCCTGTGTTTAGATTGATCTTTACATAGGTATAAGCATACTGAATATATAATTTTTTTTTCATTTACCATATTTAAGCATTTCCCTTGATGTGACATAGTCTTCATTTGCCTCATTTTTATGACTTCCTAGTCTTGCCTGTTTTGTTGTCATATAGGTCGCTTCCAACTTTTCATGATTATAAATAATGCTGCAAATGAACTTGTTTGTCCACGTAGCTTTTTTTTTCTGTTAGGTTTATTTCCTTACAATGTTTCCATGTAGAATTATAGAATCAAAGGCAACAAGGATATTTAGGACCCTTAATGTCTGACTCTTTTCCAAGAGGATTCTGCCTGTTTATTCTGCTACCAAGAATGCAAGAGCTTCTGTTTTACCTATCATTCATCAATACTGGGGGTTATAATTTTTTAAGTGAACTTTTCATTCCAGAATAATTTTAGGTTTGCAGAAAAGCTGCAAAGATAATATCAAGATTTCCCTTGAATCCCTTACTCAGTGTCCACCATTGTTAACCTCTTACATTATAGTGCCACACTTGTCAAATCTAAGAAACCAACATAGGTACATCACTATTGACTAAACTCCAGACTTTATTCAGATTTCACCAGTTTTTCTATTAATGCCTCTTTGCTGTTCCAGGACCCAGTCCAGGATTGAGTGTTATAATTTTAATTTTAAAAAATTTAATGTAATGGGTATAAAATGATATTACATTATTGTCAGTCTTGTTTTTTGTTTTTTTAAGCCAAGTTTTTAAGGGAATATTTCTAACTATTTTGTTTGATAGGAGAAAGATTGGAAGTTAATTTCCCTCCCAATAAACTTAGTTTATCAGGGCTGGCCCGGTGGCACAAGCGGTTAAGTGCGCGCGCTCCGCTGCAGTGGCCCGGGGTTCGCTGGTTCGGACCCCGGGCGCGCACCGACGCACAGCTTCTCAAGCCGTGCTGTGGCAGCGTCCCGTATAAAGTGGAGGAGGATGGGCATGGACGTTAGCCCAGGGCCAGTCTTCCTCAGCAAAAAGAGGAGGATTGGCAGACGTTAACTCAGGGCCCATCTTCCTCACAAAAGAAAAAAAAAAACTTACTTTATGAAAGTATTATTCCTGTCACTTGAAAACTAGAAACACACTTCTGTGGTCTTCCTGCCAAAAATGCATAACCAGAATGTAACCATGAGGAAACATCAGTCAAACACATATTGAGAGACAGTCTACAAAGTAGCCAGCCTATATTCTTAAAAAGATGTCAAGGTCAAGAATGACAAAGACAGACTGAGGAGCTGTTCCAGATTAAAAGAAATTTAAGAGACATGACCCTAGATTGGATCCTGAACCTGGAAAAAAGTTGGCTACAAAGGAGATTATTGGGCCAATTGACAAAATCTGAATGTGGACTGTGGAATGAAAAATAAGATTGTATCAATGTAAAATTTCCTGATTTTAATCATTGAACTCTGCTCATGAACGAGAATGTCCCTGTGGACATTTGGAAATACATACTGAACTGTTTAGGGGGAGAGAGGGAAGATGTCTGTAACTTACCTTCAAATGGAAAAAATAGTATGCATATATATAAACATACTCACATGCATGTATGTAGAGGGAGAGAGAATGATAAAACAAATGGGGCAAAACATAAACAATTGTTAAATCCAGCTAAAGAGTATTAGGGAAGTTTCTTGTATGATTCTTGCAACTTTTCTGTAAGTTTGAAGTTATATCAAAATAAAAAGTTACCCTTCTCCCCCTCCAAAAAAGTAGAACTTTTTTCCCTATTGAGTCTCCTAAATAATTTTCTATTTATTCCTATTGGGTCTCAGCAGATCCTCAAATACAAGTTGCCTCCTTTGATCCTTATGGGGAAATAATGCACCAGACTGATTTTTATGCATAATTAAGGGTAATCTTTTTATAACCCCTGATATATTACATGCCACTAAAATATAATGTTCTCATTAATTAGTGTATTACTAGAGTTTGTTGAGGACTCAGAGTTCCATATTCTAAAAAGTCTGGAATTCTTGGCAAAATGGCACTTAATAACTACTTGCTATCACAGAGAATTGTAACTTCTCCTGTTTTTAGGAAGTACCCACTGTTAACAGTGCTTTTTTGAATTGGTCATTGTTTTCAGTTCCTGTGGTTACGGAAGCGTTTACTGTAAGTTAAATCATGGTTTTGTGCTACTTTTGTTGATCGCACAGGTTACCATTTAGACTCTTGTTGTTTCTCTCCGCTTCTTGGCTCTCTGCATTCTTTGTCCAGTGGAAATGGGCCTGGAGTCTTCTGCCTCTCTTAGTGGGTCAGAGGAGTTTGAGAACTAATGGTTGCAAGGAGTAACTCAAGGCACTTCCTTTGGCCCTCCCAGGTGGCTTTCTCATCTCTGAGACAGGCCTACACCTTTGCTTTATGTCTTGGCCTTTAACAGACCAACAAAGAGGGAGGGACTGCTGTGTACTCCCTGAGCTGGGTTAGTAATTTCTCTGGTATTGGTTCATCAACACTCCCTAAATGGGTCTTGAAAGTGAAATATCAAAGGCCTTCCAAACTCACAAGTCTGGTCACTGATTTGCCTCAGGTCTTCACTAAATGACCGCTATTGTGTACCTACTCTGAGTCCTCACGTGCAGCCAGCTGAAGCTCAAGCACAGTAGCACATCACTTGGAGCCATCTTTATAAATAACTTATTTTGAGAACAGGAAAAATGAAAGTAGTTGTTACATTAGGGTACTGGTAATAGGTGATTTTTGCCTGTTTTAAAATTTGTCTTTGTTATTATATCAGCTTTTCAATTACAAAAGGAATAGAAGACACATTGTATCACAAATACTGTTCATATTGATAAATCAGAATGTTGATTAATATAATTTTGATAATTAAACCATATGGTATAATGGAAAACTCTTAGGAATGACGTAATGGCCTCTTTGGATGGTGAAATTGCAATATCCTCTAAGGCAATCTTGACCCAACAATTTTATTTCTAGGAAGCTGTCCCACTAGTATTGTCACGTTTGCAGATAGACATACACTCAAGGATATTGTTGCAGCATGGTTTGCAGTGGTAGATGGTGGGAAACAAACCAAGGTCCATCAAAATGAGACTGGTTAAATAAATTATGGTGCATCTATAGAACAGGATAATATGCAGCTGTTAAAATTGCAATATAGTCTCTTTGCCAGTCCAACAAGTAAGAAACTTAGAAGTCACCACTCCATCCTAACAAGTAAAAACACAAACAAACCAAAAAATCAGCAACTCTTCTTCAGTCTGTCAGAGAAGTGAGATCATAGGGCAGTCCACTACTCCTAAAATTGGAGGGACCACCAGGTGCATAGAGAAAACACAACTTACCAGAACAGAGCTGAAACCTCTACAATAACCAGTGCTGAGGGAGAGAAACCTCAACTGTAACTGACAAATTGCTGGAGGCTCAGTGTAAATAGGTTCAAGAGATTAAAAACTCCAGGGGGACTAGTCATAGGGAGACTCCCCTCTTCTGTGAGTTTACAGGTCCTCACAGTGAACATCGGAGAAAAATTCCCTCATAATTCAGGTAGAGGAATGGGGAAAAGGAACCATTTTTGAAATGCACTAGAGCATTCTGTTCTTAGCAGTATCTGCCCTCAGGAGAAGCTATTTAACCAGAGCCTAACTGATCTAGGGAAAGGGAAATACCCAACTCCAGAAGGCCCTAGGCTTCTATGTGGAGAAAAGGAAATAACCAATTCCAGCCCCTTCTAGCCTTGAACCTAAAATTGCTCTAAAAAGATGATGTCTTAAAAATCAATTGACTTAGATGCATGGATTTATTTCTGGACTCTCAGTTCTGTTTCATTCATCTGTATGTCTGTCCTTATACCAGTACAGACTAGAATTACTCTAGTTTTGTAGTAAGTTTTGAAATTGGGAAGTGTGAGTCCTCCAACTTTGCACTTCTGTGGAAGATTTTTTTGGCTATTCTAGGTCCCTTGTATTTCCATATGAATTTTAGTATCAGTTTGTCAATTTCTGCAAAAATGCCAGCTGGGATTTTGATAGAGATTGCTTTGAATCTGTAGATCAGTTTAGGAGTATTGTTGTCTTATCAACATTAAGTCTTACATTGCTTGTACACAGAATGTGTTTCCATTTGTTTAGGTCTTCTTTAATTTCTTTCTTCAATGTTTTATAGTTTTCAGTGTATTTGTCTTGCACTTCTTTGTTAAATTTATTCTGTTGTATTTTATTCTTTTTGATGCTATTGTAAATGGAATTGTTTTCTGATGTCAATTTCAGATTGTTTATTGCTAATGTATAGAAGTACATTATTTCTATTTATATATTGATCTTGTATCCTACAACCTTGCAGAACTTGTTTATTAGCTCTGTTTGTTCCTTGTGGAGTCCTTTATATAAGATCTCGTTATCTTCAAATAGAGATAGATTTACAGTGATGCATCACTTAACGATGGGGATATGTTTTGAGGAATGCATTGTTAGGCAATTTCACTGTTGTGCAAACATCATAGAGTGTACTTACACAAATCTAGATGGTATAGCCTACTACACACCTAGGCTATATGGTACTAGTCTTTTGGAACTACCGTCGTATGTGCAGTCCGTCATTGACTGAAACCTCATTATTCAGCACGTGACTACTTTTTCTTTTGCAGTTTAGATGCCTTTCGTTTCTTTTTCTTGTCATACTTCCTGGCTAGAATCTGCAGTACAGTGTTAAATAGAAGTGATGAGAGCAGACATTCTTGTGTTAATCTGAATCATAGGGAGAGAGCTTTCAATCTTTCACCGTTGACTATGATGTTAGCTGTGGGTTTTTCTTAGATGCATTTTATCAAGTTGAGGGAGTTCCCTTCTATTCCTAGTTTGTTGAGTGTTTTTTTCTTATCATGAACACGTTGGATTTTGTCAAATGCTTTTTCTGTGTCTATGGAGATAATTATTCAGAGAGATTGTCTTTTATTCTATTAATATGGTATATTACATTACTTGATTGTCATATGTTGAACCGACTTTGCATTGCTAGGATAAATCCTCCTTGATCATGGTGTATAATCCCTTTTATATGTTGCTGAATTTGGTTTGCTAGTATTTTATTGAAAATTTTTACATCTATATTCATAAGAAATATTGGTCTGTAATTTTCTTTTCTTGTGACGTCTTTGTCTAGTTTCAGTGTTAGGGACTGGCCTCATAGAATGAGTTGAGAAGTATTTCTTCCTCACCTGTTTTTGGAAGAGTTGATGAAGGATTAGTGTTAATTATTCTTTAAATGTCTGGTAGAATTCACCAGTGAAGCCTTCGGTCCTGGACTTTTCTTTAGGGGAAGGTTTTTGATTACTAATTCAATTGCTTAACTTGTTATAAGCCTATTTAGATTTTCTATTTCTTCTTGAGTAGGTTTTGTTAGTGTGTGTCCATCTAAGAGTTTGTCCAATTCATCTAGGTTATCTAATTTGTTGGCATACAATTATTTTTAGTATGCCTTTATAATCTTTTTTATATCTGTAAGGTAGGTAACATAGTACCCATTTTCATTTCTGATTTACTTAGTAATTTAAATCTTCTCTCTATTTTTTTTTTTTTTTTGGTCAGTCTAGCTAAAGGTATCTCAATTTGTTGATCTTTTCAAAGAATCAACTTTTGGTTTTGTTGATTTTCTGTATTGCTTTTCTCTTCTCTAATTCATTTATTTCTGCTCTAATCTTTATAATTTTCCTCCTTCTGCTTGCTTTGGATTTAATTTGCTCTTCTTTTTCTAATTTCTTAACATGGAAGTTTAGGTTACTGATTTGAGTTCTTTCTTCTTTTTTGATATAGACACATACAGCTATGAATTTCCCTAGTCTAAGCACTGCTTCTGATAGGTTTTGGTATGTTGTGTTTTCCTTTTCATTCATCTCAAACTATCTTCTAATTTCCCTTGTGATTTTTTCTTTGACCCATTAGTTAAGAGTGTGTTTTTAAATTCCCACATATTTTTGAATTTGCCAAATTTCCTTCCTTTATTGATTTCTAATTTCATTCTATTGTCAGCAGAGTTCATACTTTCAATCCCTTTAAATTTATTGAGACTTCACTTATGGTCTAATGTATAGAATGTTCCATGTGCAGTTGAGAAGAATGTGTATTCTGCTGTTGGGTGGGTTGAGTCTTCTGTATATGTCTATTGGGTCTTATTGGTTTATAGTTGTTCAAGACCTCTGTTTCCTTATTGATCTTCTATCCAGTTGTTCTATCCATTATTGAATGTGGGGTATTGAAGTCTCCAACTACTATTGTTGAATTGTCTATTTCTCCTTTTAATTCTCTCAGTTTTTGCTTCAGGTATTTTAGGGCTTTGTTGTTAAGATATGAGTAGATATATAGATATAGGTATAGATATCTGTTTCTCATTGTTATAAATTTGTCATAAACTGATCCTTTTATCATTATAAAATGTCCTTTGTCTCAAGTAACAATTTTGTGTCTTAAAGTCTATTTTGTCTGATATTAATATAGCCACTCTAGCTTTCTTTTGGTTACTGTTTGCATAGTATATTTTTTCCATGAGGCTTTGTTCATATACCCTTTTCTGTCTCTTTGCTTGGAACCTCTTTGTGTCTTTGAATCTAAAATGAGTCTCTTTAGACAGCATATAGTTGGATCATGTTTTTTATCCATTCTACCAGTCTCTTACCTTAATGGTAGTATTTATTCCATTTAAACTTAATGTCATTATCGAAAAAGTAGGATTTGCATTTGCCATTTTGCTCTTTGTTTTCTATATATCTTTTTTTGTTCCTTTAATCCTTCATGCTGCCTTCTTTTGCACTAAATATATATTTTCTAGTATACCATTTTAAATCTCTGTCATTTATTTTGCTGTGGGTACCCTGCTGTCATAATTAATATCTTAGCTTATAATAATCTAGTTTGGATTAATACCAATTTAATTTAAATAGCGTACAAAAACTTTGCTCCTATATAGCTCCATTCTTTTCCCACTCCTTTGTGATGTTATTGTAATACAAACTATATCTTTATATCTTATATGCTACTCATCAACATAGATTTATAATTACTGCTTGATGCACTTGTCTTTTAAATTATATAAGAGAAGAAGAAGAGTTACAAACAAAAAATATATTTATGCTTTGTTTTATATTTCCCAATGTAGTTACCCTTACTAGTGCTATTTATTTCTTACTATGAATGTGAGTTACTGTGTAGTGTCCTTTCATTTCAGCCTGAGGGATTCCCTGTAGTATTTCTTGTAGGGCGGGTATGGTAATGACAAATTTTCTCTGTTTTTGTTTAGCAAGGGATACCTCAATTTCTCCTTCATTTTTGAAGGAAAGTTTTGGTAGATATGGAATTCTTGATTGACAGTCTTTTTCTTTCAGCACTTTGAGTATGTTATCCTACTGCCTGCTGGCTTCCATGGCTTCTGATGAGACATCAACTGCTAATCTTATTGAGGATCCCTTATATATGAGGAGTCACTCCTCTGTTTTCACTTTCAAGATTCTCTCTTTTTCTTTGGCTTTCAATAGTTTGATTATGATGTATCTAGGTAAGGATCTCTGAGTTTATCATACTTGGACTTTGTTGAGTTTCTTTAAAGTGTAGATTAATGTTTGTCATCAAATTTGGGAAGTTTTACCATTATTTCTTCAGAATTTCTTTCTGCACCTTTTTCTTTCTCTTCTCCTTCTGGGACTTTCATTGTGCCTATGCTGGTATGCTTGATGGTGTCCCACAGATCTCTCTCTGTTTATTTTCCTTCATTCTTTTTTCTTTCTTTTCCTCAGTCTGATAATCTCAATTGACTTATATTCAAGTTTGTTGATAACTTTCTTCTGCCTATTTATATCTGCTGCTGAACCCTTCTAGTGAATTTTTTATTCTGGTGATTATACTTTTCACATGCAGAATTTCTATTTGGTTCTTTTTTTTTTTTTAATAATTTCCATCTCTTTATTGATAATCTCTTTTTGGACATTGTTCTCATACTTTCCTTTATTTTTTTAGACATGATTTCCCTTAGTTCTTTGAACGTATTTAAAATAGCTAATTTAAAGCCTTTTTCTAGTAAGTCCAACATCTGGCCTTCCTCAGGGATAGTTTCTTTTGACTGCTTTTTTTTTTTCCTGTGTATGGGCTTTGTTTTCTTTTTTTTTTCATGTCTCATAATTTTTTGTTAAAATTTGGACATTTGAAAATAATAAAATATGACAACTCTGAACATCTGATTCTCTTCCTCTCAGAGTTTGTTGTTGCTGTTTGTTTACTGACTTTCTGGACTAATTATGTAAAGTATTTTTTTGTCATGTGTGGTCACTGAAGGTTCTATTCACTTATTAGTGATCAGCTAATGATTAGACAGAGTTTTTTTTTTTTTTTAATTGATGTTTTAATGGTTTCTAACATTGTGAAATTTTGGGTTGTACATTTTTGTTTGTCCATCACCACATATATGACTCCCTTCACCCCTTGTGCCCACCCCCCACCCCCCACCCCCACTGCCCTGGTAACCACAGTCCAGTTTTCTCTGTCCATGTGTTGGTTTATATTCCACATATGAGTGAGATCATACAGTGTTTGTCTTTCTCTTTCTGGCTTATTTCACTTAACATAATATGCTCCAGGCCCATCCATGTTGTTGCAAATGGGACGATTTTGTCTTTTTTTATGGCTGAGTAGTATTCCATTGTATATATATACCACATTTTCTTAATCCAATCGTCAGTCGAGGGACACTTAGGTTGCTTCCACTTCTTGGCTATGGTGAATAATGCTGCAGTGAACATAGGGGTGCATAAGCCTCTTTGGATTGTTGATTTCAGGTGTGTTGGATAGATTCCCAGTAGTGGGATGGCTGGATCATAGGGCATCTCTATTTTTAATTCTTTGAGGAATCTCCATACCGTTTTCCCTAGAGGCTGCACAAATTTGCATTCCCACCAGCTGTGTATGAGGGTTCCTGTTTCTCTACATCCTCTCCAACATTTGTTGTTTTTTGTCTTGGTGATTAGACAGAGTTTTTTGAAATGCCTAAAACCAGTAAGTTTCACAGTCTTTGCCAAGGGGCTTTGAGTGTGTCTTCGGGCACACCTTCAGCCCTCATCCAGGCAGTTTACAATTCCACTTTGACCTTTACTAAGTGCTTGCACAGAGCCTCAGAGTAAGCCTGAGGTGAGAGCTTAGGCCCTTCTCAGGACTTTTCCTGAGCATGCCCAAGGCCTGAGCGTGCAGGTGGCCATCTGGATTTCCAGGAGTGTGTTGGAGCTTTTCAAAGCCCCCTATGGACATCTTGTTAACCAGCTTTTCCTTTTAAGGTTTTTGGTTAGCCTGTTGTTTGCCCAACTCTTATCTACTGCCCAGCTTTTATATACAGCCTTGATGTTAAACAATTGTCTCTGATTTTTTTTTTTTTTTTTTTTTTGTGAGGGAGATCAGCCCTGAGCTAACATCTGATGCCAATCCTCCTCTTTTTTCTGAGGAAGACTGGCCCTGAGCTAACATCCGTGCTCATCTTCCTCCACTTTATATGGGACGCCGCCACAGCATGGCTCGACAAGCAGTGCGTCGGTGCATGCTGGGGATCCGAACCGGCGAACCCCGGGCTGCCGCAGCAGAGTGTGTGCACTTAACCGCCTGCGCCACTGGGCCGGCCCCTGTCTCTGATTATTTTTGACAAATACCCCCAAGGAGAAGGCTTTTTGCACTGTGTGAGCTCCAAGTCAAGTCAAAAAAAGACAGTCTTGTGAGTGTAGCCTTCCAGGAAACCACCAGATAAGTCACGTAATGACAGTTCTCTGAGAATGGGGCGTTGAAGGAATTCCATCTCTTTTCCACTCCTTCCAGTAGCTGTTAGACTGCTGGGTTACAGGCTGTGGATTTTCAAAGTTACCGCAGACCTGAAGAGTGGGAAATGAGAATAGGACAAGATAAAGCACCATAAAGTGTACTGTTCCTACCAAGATTCAGTTGTTTTTCTTGAGTAAATGCTCCCCTGATTGCTGCAAGCCTGTGGTTAATCTCCGGAATTCTAAGTTATTTTCCAGTGTCGAAGATGTTTTCCAGTGTCACTGTTTCTTTTATGAAACATAGAATTTTGAGAGGTTCTTATTCTACCATTTTCTCTGACATCTCTGTTCATTTGTTTTTAACATCAAAGTTGTTTCTTTTATTTTTTGGAATAGAAGAGATGGTATATTTGAAGAGAAGCAACACCTGATTCTGTTTCAGCTGTGTTTATGGCATTTTCTGTCTGAACATTTGGGCCTCAGTTTTTCCATATGCAGAAAAGGGGTGCAAATACGTCTCCCCATCTATTCTGTAGGGCTCTGTGAACTAAATGCTACTGTATATGTGGAGATGCTTTGGTCTCTTTGGAAGAAAAGCACTTAAATTCCTCAAGGCTTCAGGGTTGTTACTTCCAGTTCTGCTTCCCACTGTGCGTCCTTGATCAAGCCACTGAACCAATTGCTTCTGTTTCTTTTTCCACCTCTCCCCTCCCCTCTCTCTTTTCAAGGAAGAGACAATGTTCATTCTCCTGATAGACATGCCAGTAAATTTAAATTGCTTTAAATGTATTTAAAATTATTTGAAGATGTTCAGGAAAAACTGTTGTTGTTATTTGAGGTTGACTAGAAATTATGGCTGTTTGCACATATGCAGAATATTATAATGCAATCTTGAATGTGATTATTGGAGGGTTTTTTATATCACACATAATACCAGAAATAGAGTTTTGAAACCTCTGGTAGTCCTTTGTATGCATCTCTTTCTCTCCCTCTCCCTTTTTTTTTTTTCATCAGGTACCTTCCTAGCTCCATCAAATCTGAGCATCTCTGAGGAAAGTGGCTAGAACTCACAGCTTTTTTTTTTTTGCTTGTGCTAAAATGTACATAACATAAAATTTACCATTTTAACCACATTTAAGTGTACAATTCAGTGGTGTTAAGTACATTCACATAGTTGTGCAATGTATGCATTTCTTTTTGAAAAATATAGATTCCATAGTTCCTTGACAATATTTGCTTTGTGAACCAACACTGTTTTTAAAATTAAAGAGTATGGACTATACCAGTTTTTTGCTCATTCATTTTGTAGGAAGCTATGAGTTTCATAAACATAGTAGCTGTTGATTTCAATGGTGATGCTTCCTTTACCTCATTTCATTTCTGAAAACAACCTAAACAACCTAATTGTTCATACACAATACATTTAACTCACGTCTCTTTTGGTGCTGCAGGTTGCAATGCAGGCAGGGATTAACTTGGGGACAGCTGTATCAAGAGGATTGTATCAACCAGCAACAATCTTTATGGGCCGCCAAATGTCAGCCATCTCAAGCGCTGGAGATGTTAGTACAGAGCAGAAATCTCCCCAACCCACGAAGAACTTCAGAACAATTCCTGACCCACGTTCACAGCAACAGACAGCCCAGAGCAGTGATGTGACAGACAGCTATGTAGTCTGCACTAATAGTGGCACACAGTGCTTAAATAAGTCTGACAAAATAGATGGAAGGACATCTCTTCAGATTGGTGAGAAAACGCCAGTCACAGCCAGCCCATTGTCTGAGGAGGAACAGACTCATTGCTTGGAGATAGGAAGCAACTCACGTCACGGCAAGAGTAATTTATCTGAAAGCAAAAAGTCTGCTGAACTCCATTCCCTGTTACGGGAAAGATTACGTCCAGGGAGCAGAACCACTGATTTAAAGTGTGACAGTTCCAGCAGATCAGGGGCATCAGAGGGAGAAATACTGACACGGGAACATATTAAAGTCAAGGAAGACAGTGCCAGACTACCAGTCGCTCCGATATCAGTCTCAGAATACTGTGCATCTGAAAGTAAGTGTTCTCAAGAGAAGCATTCTGCTCAGGAAGGTTTCTCAGGTGGGGTGAGAGGCTGAGATTGTTTGCTGATTTTTGTTGGTATTTAGTTTTTCTGGGTGGTAGTGGTCTTATGTAAGAACAAAGTGTACTCTCTAATTTTATCTTTTGTCAAAAAACAAAGTACAGTGGTGACTTTGCCAACAAATTCCATTCTAATGAATTCTTAAATATGTATGTGGAAATATTCTTACAAGCGAATTCTCTGATTTTTAAACTCATTGTTATATTTTTAATATATTTAATAAAATATTTTTAATGAGTTTTTAAATACTGTAATTAATCATGGATTGTTTCTACATGTTTTAACTGATGAATAATCCCACTCCGTGAGGTGGAACGTCTTACCTCGCTTCTCCCTGCACTTAGTGATCAGTAGTCTCTTCATATCCCCTCTTCCAGATCATCCTCCTCACGGGGACCCCGAGGCACAGAAGCCCTTCAGGAAAATGCAGCAACAGCAGGAAGAGGAAAGTCTGAGCAGCATCAGTGACCTCACAGTTGCCGTAAGTGAAGATGATCTGATTTTAGAGAGTCCAGAACCACAGCCAAATCCGAGTGACAAGATGGAGGGAGAAGATGGAATAGAGGCCTGAAAATTAATCCACTCTGAGCAAGAAAGAGGTGCCCTATCCACCGAAAAACATAATTGTATTTTGCGAACTCTAAGCCCTCCTGATTCAAAAAAGGAATCCTCCACTAACTCACCAACAAGAGAGTAAGCCATTGAATTTTTTTTTACTATTCTATAAATAATTATAGACCTTTTTAGAGATCATTCCACTGGGAATGTATTGTCGAACACTCAGTCATGAATGTATAAGTTCCTTACTCATAAATAATCTGTTAGCAAAGGTCTAATTTGCTTTCTTTTCTTTTTTTATAAAATAGCTTTAAAAGTCTGAATATCATTGAAATCATGGTGATTTGCAGTTTATAATTATATCCAAACAATCCCTGGTTAATTCATAAGTCATTCCCCCCACCCCTACCCTCCAGCCTTTTAAGAAAACAAATCATTTTGAAGTTGTGGTAACACAGAAGGTGACAAACGGTTAAACTTACTAGGAATTCAGCTTTAGAGGCTAGGAACTTTGTATCTAATTAATTTGCTTAATCCTAATATCCCTTGCCATGGTGTCATTTTTGTCATACGATTAAATATGAGTTAATAAGTTCTTCTAAGTGTATATCTAAGACAGCTTTCCTTTTCTGAATGTAAATATGAGGACACTGGAATCTTTAATGTTAAATAGGAACAACATCAGTGTTATACATTTTGAGCACTTATTATAATATCCAACTCATGAAAGCTCATGTATAATTTTTTATTATTGATTGGAGGTACTAGGTGGAATTGTGTAGAAAACATGGAAACTGTTGAAAACCAATTCTGCAATGAAAAATAGCTCTAATAGCATCAAATCTCTTTTAGGAGTGGAAGGAACCTACGTAACAAACTAAGGTAGATCTCGCCTTTTAAAAATGAGGAAATCAAGGCTAGGGGCATAGGAATGACACGGAGGCCGTTGGGGCAGACCTTCCATACAGCCTGCCTCCCCAACCCACATGCCACCACTAGAATTTTCTGTTACACTGTGATGCCGTCACTCTTTCGCTCCAACAGTCCCAGCAACAGTGAAAAGCCAAGTGGGCATCCTTGTATATGAGGGGATATGTTCTCTTTTAGAGCAGCGTTGCACCTTTAATGTATTGCCTCTTACCATTCATTATCTACTTATGGTGAAAATTTTAATTTATAGTCTGATTGACTTTAAAGTGATGTTCAAGAAATATTTATTAATAGCACATCCAAGTACAAAGTACTTGTACTGTGGATGGAAGAACCAACATGGTTCTTGTCATTGGGAAATTTGATTTATTAGAGTGGCAAGCCAAATGGATTTTTTTGTGCGTGTGTGAGGAAGATCGGCCCTGAGGTAACATCTGCCAATCCTCCTCTTTTTGCTGAGGAAGACTGGCCCTGGGCTAACATCCATGGCCATCTTCCTCCACTTTATATGGGACGCCGCCACAGCATGGCTTGACAAGTGGTGCGTCAGTGCGCGCCCGGGATCCAAAGCAGCGAACCCTGGGCCGCCGCAGCGGAGCGCACGCACTTAACCGCTTGTGCCCCCGGGCTGGCCCCCCATTGGATTTTTCTAGTAGGAATACTTCTCTCGTCAGAGAGGTACAGGTATTATATACTACATCATCAGAAACTTTATTACTAGAGATAGAATGTATCTGTTTTGGGTTTCGTATTTGTAGGCTTCTTTTTATAGCAATTCATTGGACAAGTAAGTAGTTTGGTGGATTAACTGGGGGACTAGCGTACTTACCCAGGACTCAGGCTTTTTCTGAGATGAAAAAAGTTGGGTATGTGTATAGAATTAAGAATGTTCTCTCTCTCCTTCTCCTATATGACTGACTTTTTCCTATGATCTTAAAGCCAAGTTCCTCAGAATTTTGGGATATAGTTTTCCAAAATTTGTTAGAAAATATGGGCATTTGGGGAATTTTTGAATAGTTTGTCCTAATGGAATGGTCCCAGAATGAAAGGTCAGTCAGCAATGGTTGTTTTCTGTCTGTTACCAAATTTGAGCCCTTTGATTTTCTGTGGTAAAAGTACTACCCAGGGGCCGGCCCTGTGGCTTAGCGGTTAAGTGCGCGCGCTCCGCTGCTGGCGGCCCAGGTTCGGATCCCAGGCGCACACTGACGCACCGCTTCTCGGGCCATGCTGAGGCCGTGTCCCACGTACAGCAACTAGAAGGATTTGCATCTATGACATACAGCTATCTACTGGGGCTTTGGGGGAAAAAATAAATAAATAAATAAACAAACAAACAAAAAAAGTACTACCCAGGAATAGGTTGAAGGTGGTTTAAATGATCCTGGTTAACCTGCTGACATCCTCACCGCTTTTGAGGCGCTGCGTTCTCTTATTTCCTCTTTAGCATGAGCTCTTCTCCTTGCTCTGAGGGTTAATTATTCATCTGAGACTATAGTGTCATATTTACAGAGCTAATACTATGACCTCAAAGGTTCATTATCTCAGTTTACTTTAGGGTCTGTTGGGGGCCTGGAGAAAAGTCACTTGAATGAATTTTAGTTAACAAAGATCGAGAGATGGGACAAAGGAAGACACATAGAAGGATCTGAACAGGAAAGCGGAACCTCTGATTTGATGAGAATGATGATAGATACTATGTTTGAGCACATCTATGTGCCAGCTGAGTTGCTGACCTTGAACATAAAACTTGGTCTTAAGCTTCCTGGCAGTGAAAGGAAAATAGATGTGCAGTATGCAGTGTAGTTTCCATCTGAGGAGAAAAGTGAAATCAAGGGTGACTTTTGGTGGTGTTTTCTCTTGTTTTTTGTTTGTTTTATTTAAAAAAACTTTTTAACAGCTTTATTGAGATATAATTCACGTACCATACAATCCACCCATTTAAAGTGTATAATTCAAGAGTTTTTGGCATATTATATTATTAATATTTAAATGCTGTGTTAAAATGTATATAACATAAAATTTGCCATTTTTAAGTGTACAATTTAGTGACGTTAATTATGTTCATGATATTGTACAACCATCACCACTACCTATTTCCAAAACTTTTTTGTCCCCCTTATATATTTGTCCTTTTGGTCTATTTCAATTCACATAACATTTTCAAGATTCATCCATGTTGTAGCAGGTATCAGAACTTCATTCCTTTTTAGGCTAAATAATATTCCAGTGTATGGATATACCACATTTTGTTTATCCATTCATCTGTTGATGGACATATGGATTGCTTCTCTGTTTAAAAGCCAAGCATCTTTGAGAAGGTTCATGACCCACCCCCATGGATATTTCCAGATAATTGAAGACCAGCTTGTGCTTCCTGCACAGTTCCCTCATTGCAAGCTATAATTCACATTTCTCACAAGGAAGCATATTAGAATGAAGCTGAGTAAAAGCAATGTTGTTAAAAAGGAGGACCTTGAATCTCATTCTTAAAGAGTAGTTTGCTGCAAACATTGGTACAAAGCTCCATGACCTAAAACACCAGACATTTATTATTTTTCAGGTGCCAGGTGGTTGGCCCAGTGTCATTTGGGGCTACAAGAATTATTTGGCCAGGTGTCCCTCATCGTCCAGTAGAGTAGTCCAACCTCAGTCACCTGGTGGGGGTAGCAGGGTTCCCAGCACAGCAAGAGGGCAAGCCCCAGTGCACAAATGCTTTAAAGTGTCTGCTTGTGTCAGGTTTGCTCATGTCCCATTAGTTAAAGAAAGTCACAGGACCCAGCCTAGAGTCAAGAGGTGAAAAAATATAATCCACCTCTTGATGGGATGAGTGGCAAAGTCACATTGCAAATGATTGCACACAGGAATGGGAAGATTATGGTTGTTTTTTGCAATCCACCACAGTACTTGAGGACAAATTCAAATGAAGATAACCTCAGTGTGAGTCAAAAGGGTCAGGAAAGGTTTTATCCCGGTGTTGATGCAGCATCTTGAAGGCTGTAAAGGCTTGAATAAGGAGCAGGGAAAGGGGTGAATGAGCTCTGGAGGAAGAGTGCAAGAAGGAATGCAGATACAGAGAACACAAAGGGCATGGGAGGGCAGAGCAAAGCGTGTGACTAAGGGCTCATTGAGCAGGGCTTGTTGGAGTAAAGGTTTAAAATGTTGCCTGGGTCATGTTTGAGAAAGACCTTGAATATCAGGGTAAAGAATTTAAAGTTCCTTCTCTGTGTTTTCCAGAACTATTGAAGGTTATTTTAAGAGAAGAGTGGTATGGTGAGTAACTTGATTTAGGAGAATTAATCTGACATCATTAGTTTCATCAGGATTAATTGTATACACTGGTGGGCAGAATTCTGAGATGGCCCCTGAGGTTCCTGCCCCCTGATGTACACTCTGTATAATCCCCTCACTTTGCGTGTGGGCAGGACTGTGAGTTTGAAGGATTTCCTTTCTGTGATTAGGCTATGTTATGTGACAGAGATGAAGAATTTTGCAAACATAATGAAAGTCCCCAAATCAGTTGACTTTGAGGTAATCAAAAAGGAATTGTTAGGAGTGGGCCAGACCTAAACAGATCAACCTTTAAAAGGGACTGGGCACTTACTGAAATCAGGTTCAAAGCAGCTGAGATAGTCTCCTGTTCACCTGAAGAAGCAAACTTGCCATCTTGTGATGAAGGCCACATGGCAGACGATGGTATGTGCCCTGTGGGAGCTGAGGGCCTCAGTCCTGTAGCCACGAGGACTTGAATTCTGCCAACAACCAGTGAACTTGGAAGAGGACCCTGAGCTTTAAATGAGATTGCCTATGAGGAGATGATGAAGATTAAATGAGATCATAAGGGTGAACCGTTATCCAATAGGGCTGATCTCTTAAAAGAAGAGGAAGAGACACCAGAGCTTTCTTTCTCTGCCATGTGAGGACACAGTGAGAGGTAGCCATCTGCAAGTCTCACTAGGAACCAAATCAGCTGACACCTTGATCTTGGACTTCCCTGCCTCTAGAATTGCAAAAAATAAATTTTTGTTGTCTAAATCACCCAATTTGTGATATTTTGTTATGGCAACCTGAGCAGACTAATAAACCTGGCTAGAGGTTTATCCACTTTGTTGGGTTTTTCCCCAAAGAACCAGCTTTTTGTTTTTTGATTTTCTTTATTGTTTGCCTATTTTCAATTTCATTTATTTCTGCTCTAAGTTTTATTACTTCTTTTCTTCTGCTCACTTTGAATTTAATTTCCTCTTCTCTTTTCTAGTTTCCTAAGGTGGGAGCTTAGATTATTGACTTTTAGAGCTTTCTTCTTTTCTACTGTGTGCATTCAGTGCTATAAATTTCCCTGTAAGCACTGCTTTCACTGCGTCCCACAAATTTTGATAAGTTGTATTTTCATTTTCATTCAGTTCAAAATATTTTTAAATTTCTTTTGAGACTTCCTCTTTTACCCATGTGTTTAGGAGTGTGTTGTTTAATCCCCAAATATTTTGAGATTTCCTAGCTATATTTCTGTTATTGATCTCAGTTTAATTCTGTTGTGGTCTGAGAACATACTTTCTATGACTTCTGTTCTTGTAACTTTGTTGAGGTGTGTTTTATGGCCCAGAATGTGGTTTGTCTTAGCAAACGTTCCATGTGACCATGTGTATTTTGCCGTTGTTGGATGAAGTATCTTATAAATGTCGATTAGATCCAATTTAATGGTGCTATTCAGTTGAGCTATATCCTTGCTGCTTTTTACCTGCTGGATATGTTAGTCACCGACAGAGGTGACTAAATAGTCAACTATAATAGTGGCTTTATCTATTTCTCCTTGCAGTTCTATCACTTTTTGCCTGTGTATTTCAATGCTCTGTTGTTAGGTGCATACACTTTAAGGATTTTTGTGATATTCCTAGGTGTAGATTTTTTGGGTAATTATCCTACTTGGTGTTCTCTGAGCTTCCTGGATCTGTAGTTTGGTGGTATATGTTGTTAACTTTGGAAAATTCTTAGCCATTACTACTTCAAATATTCCTTCTGCTCCTTTCTCTCTTTCTCCTCCTTCCGGTATTCCCATTACTTGTATGTTAGACCCTTTGTAATTATCCTACAATTCTTGGATGTTCTGTCCCATTTTGTTTTCATTCTTCCTTCTCTTTGCATTTCAGTTTGGGAAATTTGTACTGACATATCCTCAAGCTCACTGATTCTTTCCTCAGCTATGTCCAGTGTATTGGTGAGCCCCTCATAGATGGTCTGTTTTGAGTTTGATGTTTAGTTTTTTGGTTTTGAAATTATGTAGACCATTTAAAATTAATTATTTTTTATAAACCCCTGTATTAAAGAACCAAACTGTTCTCTCTTCTAGTTATAGTACTTTAGTTGAAAATCTCATTCTATAATTCCATTTTGAGTCAACCAAAATTTCCTGAATACCTAGTAGGCCCAAAGCTGTGTACTGTGAGGTATGGGGTTGTAGCAATCTGAAATATGGCTACAAATTCTTCAAAACTCCTCTTATTAAAAGATGGGATCTCTCTCCCCTTCCCTTGAATATGGATGGGCTTATGACTGCTTCAACCAAGTAGAGCATGGTAGAATTGATCCTCTGTGACTTCCAAAGTTGAGTTATAAAAGGCCATGCAGTTGCCACTCTTTTTGCTGGAACATGTGTTCTTGGAACCCTGAACCACCATGTAAGAAGTCTGACTATTCTGAGACTGCCGTGGTAAAGAAATTATGTGTAGGTGCTCTAGACTGGTCCCAGCTGTGCCCATCCTTGCAGCTATCCCCTCCAAAGTACCAGACATGTAGGCGAAGCCTTCTTGGACCCTCTACCAAGTGCATCCACCAGCTGATATCACTGAATAACCTCTCTCAATAATACCTAAAACAGAAGAATCCACTCAGCCAAGCCCTGACTGATTTTCTGATCCACAAAGTCATCAGATATAATAAAATGGTGGTGATTTTTTTTTTTATTATTGTTTTGTGTGTGTGTGTGTGTAAGGAAGATCAGCCCTGAGCTAACATCCATGCCAATCCTCCTCTTTTTGCTGAGGAAGACTGGCCCTGAGCTAACATGCATGCCCATCTTCCTCTACTTTAGATGGGATGCCGCCACAGCATGGCCTGACAAGCGGCGCGTGGTGCGCGCCCGGGATCCAAACCCAGGCTGCGAGCAGCGGAGAGCGCACGCTTAACCACTACACCACGGGGCCGGCCCCAAAATGGTTGTTGTTTTAAGCTACAAAGCTTTGGGGTAGTTTGTTACGAGTCTATAGATAGCTAGTATAGGACTTTGTTCATTTAACATTAAATATTTACTGAGTGCCTACTCTGTCCCAGGCACTACTCTTGCTCTTATGGTATTTATGATCATGCGTGTGGAGGGGAGGAAGAAAACACAAACCAATAAACAATCTGTGTGAAAATATTATGACAAAGAACGAGCAGGTTAAGTGGATAGAGAATGCATAGATGCAATTTAGTGTAGGATACTCAGGGAAAGTCTCTGTGGTGATTTGACATTTGAGAGGAGATCTAAAGTGAGTGAGAGTAAGCCACATTAAATTGTACCCATGCCTTCTCTGTCTATTTAACCTGCTTTATTCTTTGTTACCTTAATTTTCACCCTGGTATATTTGTTTGTTTATCAATTTATGTTTCATTTCTCTCCTTCAGTGTCTTGGAGATGAGTGGGATATATCTTGAGGAAGAGAATACCATGCAGCAGGAACAGCAAGTACAGAGGCCCTCTAGTGGGAGCATACGTGGTGTTTCTAGGAACAGCAAAGAAGCCAGTGCAGCTGGACCACAACAGGTGAGTGAGGAAGGTAGGAGATGGAGTGAGAGAAATATCAGTGGGCCACATCACAAAGGGTCTTGTAGGCTGTAGGAAGAACTTTGGATTGTGCTTCAAGGGAGGTGAAGAACCACTCTGGCTGCTTAATGGAAAATGAACTGTAGGGGACAGGGTGGGAGCAAGGAGACCTGTTTAGACAGTATTACAGTAATCTAGGGAGTAGGTGGTGGTGCCTTGGTTCAGGGTGGCAGCAGTGAGAAGTGTCAAATTCTGGATATACATATATTTTTTGTGTTTAAAAAAAAATACAGGGCCAGCCCCGTGGCTTAGCGGTTAAGTGCGCGTGCTCCGCTGCTGGCGGCCCAGGTTCAGATCCCGGGCGCGCACCGACGCACCGCTTCTCCGGCCATGCTGAGGCCGCATCCCACGTACAGCAACTAGAAGGATGTGCAACTATGACATACAACTATCTACTGCGGCTTAGGGGGGAAAAATAAATAAATAAAATAAAATAATACATAACATGAGATCTATCCTCTTAACATTTTTTAAGACTTTATTTTTTGGAACAGTTTTAGGTTCACAATAAAATTAAGAATTAGGTACAGAGATTTCCTATATACCGCCTGCCCCTACACATACATAGCCTCCCCCATCATCAATATCCTACACCAGAGTGGTACATTTGTTACAACTGATGAACCTGCATTGACACATCATAATCACCCAAAGTCCACAATTTATATTACAATTCACCCTTGGTATTGTACATTCTATGAGTTTGAACAATGTATAATGACATGTATCCATCATTATAGTATCATAAAGAGTATTTTCACTGCCCTAAAAATCCTGTGTGCTCTACCTATTCATACCCCCACCCCCACCCCCTGCTAACTACTGATCCTTTTACAGTTTATAGTTTTGGCTTTTCCAGAATGTCATATTCTTGAAATCATATAGTATGTAGCCTTTTCAGATTGGGTTCTTTCACTTAGTAATATGCCTTTGAGGTTCCTCCATGTCTTTTTGCGGCTTGATAGATCATTTCTTTTTAGTGCTGAATAATATTATGTTGTCTTGATGTACTGCAGTTTATCCATTCAGCTACTGAAGGACATCTTTGTGCCTTCCACATTGTTGGCAATTGTGAATAAAGCTGCTGTAGACATCCGTGTGCAGGTTTTTGTGTGGATGTAAGTTTTCAGTTCATTTGGGTAAATACCGAAGAGTGCAATTGCTGGATTGTTTGGTAAGACTATGTTTAGTTTTATAAGAGGCTCCCAAACTGTCTTCCAAAGTGGCTGTACCATTTTGCATTCCCATCAGCAATGAATGAGAGTTCTTGTTTCTATAATCCTTGTTAGCATTTGTTATTGTCAGTTTTTTTGGATTTTAGCCATTCTAATAGGTATGTAATGATATCTTCTTGTTTTAATTTGCAGTTCCCTAATGACATATGATGTTGAGTATCTTTTCATATGCTTATTTACCATCTGTATATCTTCTTTGGTGAGGTGTCTGTTCAGATCTTTTCCCGTTTTTTAGTTGGGTTATTCGTTTTCTTATTGTTGAGTTTTAAAGAGCTCTTTGTATATTTTGGATATAAGTCCTTTATCAGATGTGTCTTTTGCAAATATTTTCTCCCAGTCTGTGGCTTGTCTTCTCATTCTCTTGATGTTATCTTTTGCAGAGCATAAGTTTTTTAATTTTAACGAAGTCTAGCTTATTAGTTATTTTGTTCGTGGATCATGTCTTTAGTGTTTTATCTAAAAAGTCATCATCAGGGCCGGCCCCGTGGCTTAGCGGTTAAGTGCGCGCACTCCGCTACTGGCGGCCCGGGTTCAGATCCCGGGCGTGCACTGAAGCACTGCTTCTCTGGCCATGCTGAGGCCGCGTCCCACATACAGCAACTAGAAGGATGTGCAACTATAACATACAACTATCTACTGGGGCTTTGGGGAAAAAAAAAAAAAGGAGGAGGATTGGCAATAGATGTTAGCTCAGAGTCGGTCTTCCTCAGCAAAAAGAGGAGGATTAGCGTGGATGTTAGCTCAGGGTTGATCTTCCTCACAAAAGAATAAAAAATAAATAAATGAATAAAAAGTTATCACCATACCCAAAGTCATCTAGACTTTCTCCTATGTTATCTTCTAGGAGTTTTATAGTTTTATATTTTACATTTAGGTCTGTGATCCATTTTGAGTTAATTTTTGTGAAGGGTATAAGATCTGTGCCTAGATTCATTTTTGTTCATGTGGATATCCCGTTCCAGCACCATTTATTGAAAAGTTAACATTTTTACATGTACAGTACAATATTGTTAACTGTAAGCACACTGTTGTATAGCATATCCCTAGAACTTTTTCATCTTGAATGACTGAAACTTCATACTCATTGAACAGTAAATCCTCATTTCCCTCTTCCCCCAGCCCCTGGCAACCGCCAAGTAGAAGTAGAATGCTACTTTCTACTTCTATGAATTTGACTACTTCAGATATCTCATATAAGTGGAACCAACCAGTGTTTGTCCTTCTGTGACTGACTTATTTCGTGTAGCATGATGTCCTCAAGGTTCATCCATGTTGTAGCATCTGACAGGATTTCCTTCTTTTTATGGCTAAATAATATTCCATTGCATTTATATACTACATTTTTTTTATCCATTCATCTGTCGATGACATTTAGTTTGTTTCCCCCTCTTAGCTATTGTGAATAATGCTGCAGTGAACATGGGAGTGCGGCTATGTCTCTGAGATCCTGATTTCAGTTCTTTTGGATAAATACCCAGAGCGAGATTGCTGGATCATATAGTAGTTCTATTTTTAATTTTTTGAGGAACTTCCGTGCTGTTTTCCATAGCGGCTGCAACATTTTACACTCCCACTAATAGTGCACAGGGTTCCAGTTTTTCCACATCCTCAACAATACTTGTTATTTTCTTTTCTTTCTTTTTTTTTTTAATAATGGCCATCCTAAGTATGAAGTATGAAGTGATATCTCATTGTGGTTTTGATTTGCATTTCCCCGATGATAAGTAATGTTAAGCATCTTTTCATATACCTGTTGGCCATTTATATATCGTCTTTTGAGAAATATCTATTCAAATCCTTTCTCCATTTTTTAATCAGGTTATTTGGTTTTTTGCAATTGAGTTGTTAGAGTTCCTTTTGTATTTTGGATGTTAACCTCTTATCAGATATATGGTTTGCAGATATTTTTCCCATTCTGTAGGTTGCCTTTTCACTCTGTTGATTGTTTCCTTTGCTGTGTAGAAATTTTCTAGTTTGATGTAGGCCCACTTATCTATTTTTGCTTTTGTTGCCTGTGCTTTTGATGTCATATTTAAGAAATCATTGCTAAGACCAATGTCAGGCAGCTTTTCCCCTATGTTTTCTTCTAGGAGTTTTACAGTTTCAGGTCTTACGTTTAAGTTGATTTTTAAGTCTATTTTGAGTTGATTTTTGTGTATAGTGTAAGATAAGGGTCCAATTGTGTTCTTTTGCACATGAATAACAGCACCATTTGTTGAAGAGACTATCTTTTCCCCATTGTGCCTCCTTGATGCCCTTGTCAAAGATCAGTTGACTATATATATGTGGATTTATTTCTGGGTTTCTATTCTGTTCCATTTGTCTGTGTGTCTGTGTTTATGCCAGTACCATACTGTTTTGATTATTGTAGCTTTGTAATATGTTTTGCAATCAGTAGATGTGACTCCTCCAGCTTTGTTCATTTTCTCCATGTTATTTTGGCTATTCAGAGTCCTTTGTGGTTCCATATGAATTTTAGGATTGGTTTTTCTATTTCTGTGAAAAATGCCATTGGGATTTTGATAGGGATTGCATTGAATGTGTAGCTCACTTTGGATAGTGTGAACATTTTAACAATATTAAATCTTCCAATCCATGAATATGAGATATCTTTCATTTGTCTGTGTCTTCTTTAATTTCTTTCAGCTATGTTTTGTAGTTTTTAATGTACAAGTCTTTTGCCTCCTTGGTTAAATTTATTCCTAAGTATTTTATTCTTTTTGATACTATTGTAAATGGGATTGTTTTCTTTGGATTGTTATATAGAAATGCAACTGATTTTTGTATGTTGATTCTGTATCCTGCAACTTTACTGAATCATCAGAGTATAAATGCACTTTAAAGCCGTGGACCCTGAGAAGAACATTAGGCAATGAGTGTGAATAGGAAAGCAGCCCAAGGCCTGGCTCCACATTCAAGGTCAGGAAAATGAGCAGGAAACAGCAAAGGAGTTTGAGGCGAAGCTGCAGGGAAGAATCAAGAGAACCGAGAAGAAGTTGTGCTGCAGATGCCAAGTGGAGTATTTCAAGTGAGGTTTAGAAGGATTAAATAACCTTAGAGGTGCAGCTAGCATTCGAACTGACAGCCGGATGCCAGAATTCATGCTCTTAATTTCTGTGCTCTACCATGCAAATCACAATCATAATGGTGATATATGCTCTACCATGCAAATCACAATCATAATGGTGATATACCCTTCAATAGCACCCACTCTGTGCCAGGCACTGTTGTGAAGAGCTTTGTTTATAATAATCCATTTATTCCTATCATCATTACCCTTTTACAAAGGAGAAAACTGAGACACAGAGAAGTTATGTTCAAAGTCACAAAGTGGCTCAGTGTACTTTGAGCTCGGCCGTCTGGGTCCAGAGTCTGTATTCTTAACTGATACCCTGGGCTGGTTCCCAGTAACTCTCTACTGCCTAAAAAACTGGAATATCAGAGATAATATTTCATTAGGTTGAATAAGGAAGCTCCAGAAGCAAATGAGATTATTTAATTAGGAAAAGAAAAAACTAAGCGGTGGCAATTTGACCTTTTGCTCTGTCCGTATTGATTTTTGTGCCTTCCAGCCTCAAATAAGCTGAGGAAGTGCTGTGTGCCCTTCTTCAAGCTGAGCAAAGCACTCGCAGAGTTGCTTTGTTCCTTCCCCCCTTGGAGTATGGCTGACAGCAAAACGTAATGCTGCCTTTTACACTAAATAAATGAAAGCCTTGGTTTCTCAGGGTCATAAAAATGTGATCACATGAAGTGAATCTCCTCTAGTGATTTTAATTTAGCCCCTCTTCAAAGTTAAATATGGGAAGGAAGTTCTTGCATCTGAAATTCTTGCATAAAACTGTGTTTCTTGTAGCATTTACCCGCAAGTCACTCTAAGCGGAGCTGGCAGCATGTTTATGGATTCAGTGTTCCTTCAGATGTGATGATGCCTTCAGGTGTCTGCTTCACTTGCTTTTTTTCTTCACCACTGTCTCTTGTTTTTCCTGGACCTGACCTCTGCCCCTCAACAAGTGGCCCCCTGAGCTTTTTCTTGCTGCCCCACAAATGATCGCTTTTGTTCCCAAAGTAAGGTTGTGCATTACACTTTTGAAAAGATAACCTGGTGCCAGCAGGTGGGGCTGTCAGTGTATCCCCTTCCTGTTCTGCCTGGCACTTCATTCCCCAGTCTTGCCTGTGCCTCTCCTGTTAGCTCACCTACTTTGATCTGAAAAATCTAAGACTTTCCTTATCTTTATTTTGGTTTAAATTTTTACAAGTCCAGAACCAGGCTTCCAAGAGGGCAGCAGTCCTCAGACCAGATGGTCAGCGAAGTAGGCATTAACTGTCACTCAGTGTCTGTACGGGAGATGTTAAAGGAAGTCTCCATTGACCGACCTGAACCTGGTTCCCCAGCCTTTCCCACCCTTCTCACCATAGGCTTCTGGCCTCAGTCAGAAGAGGTGGGTGCCCTAGAGCAAAGACAGGAGTCGGGGATACCGAGAACACTCGCAGAGGTTAAAACCAGAGGAACTTGTAACATTTCTTGCAAGACAGGTGCACTGATGAAAATTCTCTCAATTTTTGTCTACTTTTTGCATTTCTTAAATGCTTATACGTATATTGATGTTTTCATTCATCTTGAGTCAATTTTGAAAATGTAGAGTGTACTAGAAAAATTTTCTAGTTTCTTAATACTTTTTTAAGTTTTCAAATTTGTGGGCAGCTTTTATATTTTACAATTTTTTTCTTTTTTTCTTTTTTTTTTTTTCTGAGGAAGATCATCCCTGAGCTAACATCTGTTGCCAGTCTTCCTGTATTTTGGGTGTGGGTCACCACCACAGCATGGCTGCCGACAAGTGGTGTAGGTCCACGCCCGGGAACTGAACCTGGGCCGCCAAAGCAGAGCATGCCAAACTTAACCACTAGGGCACGGGGCTGGACCCTATATTTTAGAATTTTTACCGTGTCAATAATTATGTTTCTTTTTCATTCATAATTTTATGTCTGCCCAACTTTTTTCATCAATCAATCCTGCATGAGATTTGTCTATTTTATTAATTTCTCCAAATAATCAGATTTCATCCCATCTGTTGCTTTTTAAAAATCTCGTTTGTTTCTGTTATTATCTTTATTATTCCCTTTTTACTTTGCTTGGTTTTACCAGGTGGTTTTTTCTAACTGAGTTGAATGCCTAATTTTCAATCTTTCCCATTTTAGAACATATACTTTTGAGGCTTTAAATTTCCATGTAAGTACTGCTTGACTTGCACCCCACTGGTTTTGACAAATAATGCTATCACTCCCATTCAGTTTTAAGTATTTTAACATAATTATCTAAATGTTTATAATTATTATATCTTTTTCTTTGACATAGGTATTATGTAAAATGATTTTTGGTTGTTTCTAAACATATTAGGGGAAAAGAGGATTCTCTTTTCATTATAGATTTCCAATTTTATCACATTGTTGGCAGAGAATGTGTTCTGAACAACATCTGTCCTTTGGTCTTTGTTGATTGGCCATAGTAATGGCCAATTTTTATAAATGCCCATAATGCAAAAACATGTATATTCACTCTTCATTGGGTAGGGTTCTGTATGTTTCTGTTAGCTCGAGCTTAATAATTACATGATTCTAATCACCTATATATTTACTAATTTTTGTTTCATCTATAAGTTTCTGACCTTTCAAAATCTGTTGTTAATTAATATTTTTACTTTCTTTCCAGACAGTATAAGTACCTTAGAGACTGGATCTCCATTTCTTCCCCATGGGTCTGCTTCTGTTTTCTTTTCTTTCTCTCGCTTTTTAATCACTCTTGTCTTGTTTTTCTCAAATCTCTGGCAATTTTTGAATGGATATTGTGTAGGAGCATTTTGGGAGTGATTTGAGGACAAGGAAGTTTTCCTCCTCTAAAGAGGATTTGCATTTGCTTCTGGCAGGTGCCTGGGGCAGAAGTGATCCTGGGTCCCTTTCATCCAGGTTGAAGAATTGATACAGTGTGAAGCCAGGCCTTGGTCCCTTTGAGGGCCAGACTCAGTTTCACCGTTATCCACAGGAAGCAGCCCTTTGAAGTTCCAGTTCAAAGTGTGGGTGATTTATTAAGTTTCCCCTTCGTTGGTAGACCTGGACTTCAGTTTTTATTCTCCCACTCTGTGGGATTGCCTGGAGCTCCACTCAGCTTCTCAGACTCTCAGCTGCCTTTTCTGGAATTGGCACATGCCCTTCAAAGAAAAATTGCCCCAGATGTTAGGCTTATCTCTCTGAATTTCCTTTTTTTCTAGGTTTTGATCCTGTAATTCATCACTGCCTTATCTCTCTAAGCTATCAAAGAGATATTTTTTATACTTTTTTTTGTTCTTAGTGCAAGGATTGGCCTGCATTACCTAGGATGCCTTTACAAGAAGCAGAAGTCCTTGTCATGTGCTCTTTTTAAAATGAATTTTATTATTGAAGTATAGCCTACATACTAGTGAACAAATCATGAGTGTACTGCTCCATTAATTATCACAGAGTGAACACAGCTGGTAACCCCCACCCAGTCAAGAAATAGTATCAGCACCCTGAAGCCTACCTGGTGTCTCTTCTTCCCTTCTCCCTCATAGTCGCTTCCACTTGGCTGCTGCTTCCTTTCTGAAGGCCAGGGAAACCAGATATCGTTTGGCCACTTTCAGTTTTAGTTATGAAATGCATAGCTTTGACAAAGTCATTTCTAATTTAGTTTTTCTTTTACCTTTTAAATCTATTGGTGGAACAGTTTTCTCCCCTTCCATTTCATCTTTCTTTCCTTGTGATGAGCCCTCCCAAGTCTTTTAACAATTTGTCCTTTTAGATTATACACAGTACTTTCTTATTTTATTATGTGTGGTTACTAGAAAGCCTTCCAAACTCATAACCGTCTGCTGACATGGAGAATATGTGATTTCAGAATATTATGTTTTGTACACATTTATGAAAAATTATCCAGAATATGAACCTGTTCCCTTTTATTTCTCCTGTCAGGCTAGCCCTGTCCCTAATTCCCTTTCTTTAACTAGAGATGATCACAAGAAACAAATCAGGAACTTAGTGATTTGTTTGGAATGTTCTCTTTCTCTTTCCCTGCTCTAGACCACAGGAAGACTGGCAGAGCCATGACCTTTTTGTGATTATAGTCTTGGATCTCCTTTTGACCAGTATCATCTTTTGACTAATTAAATTTGACTTCAAAGTTCTAGTTTACTATCTTCATCAGATTGATTTTTTCAGCTAAAGCACCTGGTACAGTGACTGGCACATGTTGGCATTTGATAGTTAATGGTAATCTGATAGTGTGGTTCTGGAAGTCAAGATGCAGGGACATACATGACATATAAAGGGAATGGCCAACCTCTTTTTTTTTTTTTAAGTCAGAAATGAACTTGGCTTCTGTCTCTCCTACTCTGACTCTTAGCAATTTGATAAATTTAATTTCTAGCATCAATGAATCAGAATCCTGACAAAATGGACAGTTTGTTTTATTTAGCCCTTTTCACTGAGAAGTGTTGGGTATGATGCACCGTAAGTAGAGCTTGTGCTTAGCATCAGTACATGAGGTCACCAGCGAGGCTCCAGAACTCTGCGAGTTCAACCAGGAAATCATCATCCAATTGGGTGTGATCAGAAGTTTTCCTAAAACCTGAGATACCTTCCAGAAACAAGATAATCAGGGCGGAAAATTGATCATAAAGGAAAATCGTAGACCAGGGAGCTGTAAGAGGCTCTCTGAAGCAAGGATGTGTGAGCAGCTGGAAAAGGGTCAGCCTGCAGCTGGGGAAAGGGAAGGCGAGAGGCAGAATTGAGCAATTATGTACTGGGTAGTACTGTTCTGCGGAGAAGGGTGCTGAGTCCGGGGTGGACAACTTGGGAAATGTCCTCTGGAGTGGGACAGTGGTGTTTTACCACACTTCACTGTGGCCTAACTGAAATCTTTAATCTTTTGTTAGAGTTAGGCTTAAGGTTGTTATATAAACTTGATATGCTAATGTTTATAATAATGGTAATAATTTCGATCATCTTTGAGTGCTTACTGTGTACCCGATGCTGTGCCAGCTGCTTTACATACATTATCTCATCTGCTGCCGCAGCCCTATGCAGTGGAGCTGTCGTTACCTGCGCTTTACTGATAAAGAGACCTGGAATCTTTTCTGGGCCTATGTCTGGTGAGAGGAGTTCTCCTGCACTCAGGAGGGGCAGGTGGGCCAGGCTGGCTTTCCTAGTTTTATGGCTCCAGAGCTCCCTCTTCTGTTGTTCTCCCAGAATGTTTGTATGTGGCCTCTTACTTTCTTAGATCCCTTGGCTCTTTTCCCCTCCTCCACTTGAAATGGAAAGATTCTTCCTCTGCCGTTATTGTCCCAGTTAAGTTCAATTTAGAGTTCACTCCCAGCAGCTTCTCCTCAGTGCAGAGCTCTGCTGAAAGGGCACTTAGACTGGTAAGGTTCTGGAGTGGTAGGGCCCGGATTGCTCCTGCACCTACCGCAGTCCCTCTGTTCTAACCCTTGAAATGGACCTGCAGCCCCCTTCCAGATGGACTGCCCTTCTCACCTCAGCCTGCCAGTGAGTACCGCTTGACGATGTGGAGGTTCTTGCATTCTCAGGAACGTCATTCATACTTTTGCTGTCCCTCCACTTCCTTCTGTACAATTGCAGATATAATGGGGGTTTAGTTGCTATCAGTAGTTTGTTCCACTCACTCATATTTTGTCACATAATTTTGTCATAGATATTATGCATGAATTTTTGGTTTGCTCTCCTAGTTGTTCTATCTTTTGTTTATATTTATATAAGGGAATTCAGGGAGATTTTTAAAAATAAAGGCTGTGCTGCCACTGTTTTCCTAGAATCCCTCTTATCATTTGATGTTTAAGTGAGTTACAACATTTTTGGGGAGATGTCTCAATGAAGTGTTAAGAGGCCCTATCCCAGCACTCCGGGAGCCAAATAAGAGATGTAGAGGGAGGGGAGGGAGGAGGCGATTGGGGAGAGGGAGAAAGGGAGGGCAGGGGGAAAGAGAGACTAGGGAGGCTGATGAGAGAATATAGCAGGCCTGCATCTCTGCTAGGGAGGGAACCAGCAGGCCACATTCCACGAGGGCTGCAGAAAAATTAGACCTCTTTCAATACAAATTTGAGATCTAAAAGTAGTTTATTCTGAGTGGAACAAGTTTACCTATGGTTTCAAAAGTTGGAGAGGAGACTCTAGGGGTCAAGTCTTGGTTGTTTAAGATTCAAATAAGGTAGGAGAGACTGGAATATGGCCAGGTTTCCAAGAAAGTGGGGCTAACAACAAACAAGCCTCAGGGAGAGGCCGTGTGTCAGTGTTGCAGTCAGCAGGCCCAGCTGAGCCTGAATTTAGTCCAGCCCAGGCTCCAGATGTGAGTGTAGAAGCCTCCAGATAATTCCAGTCACCTGTGTTCCACATCACCCCGTGATATTCAGACTGAGGTCCCTGACATTGCAGAGCAGAGACAAGCCACCTGCCCTGTGCCCTGTCCAAATTCCTGACCCGCAGAAGCCATGAGCATAACAAAAAGTTGTCGATTGTTGTTTTACACCACTAAATTCAGGTTAGCTATTACAAGCAATAGAAAACCAGAATAGCCATGGTGATTGGTTTGGCTGATGAAAGGAGATTAGCCATTCCAGATTTTAAGAGAGGAATGGCTGGAGCACAGGCCTGGAGACAGACCAGCATGGCCCATGTCTAGGGAACTGTTGGTCACTCCAGCTGAAGGAGTGGCTCATGTGGCAGAGTATAGCACCACTGCAGGCCAGGGGAACACATTCAGGGGCTACAGGGGTCTTTTTCTTATCCCTCCACACCCAGCACATGAACAGCCCCTCGATCCTGCTTTGTGCTGGCCCAGCCACACCAAGAGCAAAGATTCTGCTGTTACTGGTATTTATAAAAAGGAGACATGGTAGGGGAGCAGAGTGACAGGGGTAGGATCGTCATTTTAAGATACCTCCCTTAAATTCTTTTCAATGAAATGTAAATTTGAATTATGGAAAAGCCATCCATCAGAGTTCTTTTTTCAAACTTGGCTTTCTGGCCTTGTTGAACATTTACCTATTAATTATCTTGATATACCAGGCTACAAATAACGGGAACACTGTCTCGAACTGCCTTAAACAGTAAACACATTTTTGTTTATTTCTGAAAGTCCGGGAGTAAAGCAGGCCCTGGGATTGGTTGATACTGCCCTTCACTTTTGTCATCAAAGACCCAGGTCCTTTCCGTTTCCCTGCTCTGTCATCCTCAGTGCTGACCTCATCCTTAGGCCAGGAACAAGATGGTGGCAGCGGTGTTCTTATGGACTGAGTTGTGTCCCTGCAGAATTCATATGTTGAAGCCTGAACCCCCAATGTGATGGTATTTGGAGATGGGCCCTTAGTGGGTAATTAAGGTTAGATGAGGTTATGAGGGTCAGGCCCTCGTGATGGGATTAGTGCCCTTATGAGAAGAGACCTGAGAGAGCTCTCCTCCTCTCTCTGCCCTGTGAGGACACAACAAGAAGGCAGCCGTCTGCAAGCTAGGAAGTGGGCCCTCACCAGGAACCAAGCCAGCCAGCGCCTTGATCTTAGACTTGATCAGTTCCTTATGGCTCATCTTCCCTTTTATTCTCTTAAACTTATATTTCTCACCTTTTGAAGAGCAGTTGTTGAGCTATTGGTGATAGGCTTCTAGAAAAACGAAACTTATTTTAAGGTGGGATTTGATAAGGAACATTTGAGCTTGATAACTGAGTGGGAAAGCTTCCATTCAGTGAGGGCTTTTGTGAGGGAATCTGTGCAGATAGGCCAAGCAGATAAGAAAAACTCAAAAAGCAATAAGTGAGACCTTGATATGTTTTCTTGTGCTTTTGTACTGAATCTCACTATTTTGAGTCCCAGTTAGGAGACTTACAGTATTACTTTAACCTACAAGAGAGATGTGAGGAGCACTTCTGAACACCTTGTGTTTAATGGCCTTCAACTAGTTGTCTAACTTTTTTCTATTTTCCTTTGTCAGTGTAAATTCATTTTAATTTGCTTGTCATTTTTGTGGACTGGAAGTGTGTTTGAATCTGCTGCTTAAAACAATGCTAGATTCGTTTTCTTTAGTGCAGTGATTCTCAGATATATTCCAGTAGAATTCTCCTGCTATTGAGTCAAGTGGTCTTTTCCAATTTTTAGGAAAATAAATCTTTGTAATTTTGAGAACTTCCTCAAAATTATTTTAATAAAACTTTGGTTACCTGCTATAGCTTGCCTACTGGAAGAGAAAATGAATGAGAGTACCAAATGAATAATAATGAAAAATGTGAAATCAGCTGATCCTGTTAGGTTTGATAGATTGGTTTTTCATCATGGGTATTTGTGTTAGTGGTTTGATTTTTATATTGTATACATATATTCATTGTCCGCTAGTAAAAATGTTCCTAATTTGTGTGATGAAATGACGTATATCAGTACTTCATGATATTTTACAGAAAGTTCTAAGAATTCCAGGTGTTCTGCCACCTTAAACATTGAAAAGCACTACTTTCTAGGATAATTGAATCCCTAAAAGAATTTCCAGTGCTGGGTCTGGGATTGATGGTGCTTGCTGATCAGATGTTATATATTACATGGATGTATGCTGGACATGGTTGTTTTGGAGCATTATTACATCTGTAATCATGGGCACAGCTGAAACTGGTTTCTGCTGTTTTGAAAGGTGTACTTACCTGGAATTGGGGATGTGCTTGTCTTACATCCCCTGAACTTCCACACTGACGAGAAGCCTTTTCACCTGGCTCCCAGGGTCTACCCAGGAGGGCATTATTTCCTAGCTTGCATCCCGCCTGCCTTTCCTCCCGGTTAATCCCCTTTATTCATTCATAATGATGGTTTGTTATCATTCACTTTCTTGTTTCTTTTGGCTTCCTTTTAGCAGCTTCTTAGGTGAATGAGCATTTGAATAATAAATTGATTCAGCTTCTTCATTTTAATACAGTATTGGCCCTCTGAAGGAGCCAGCAGAAAACCAGCACAATTTTGTCAGTAATTCTGTCTTTGATTTCTACCATACTCACATAGCAGGAGGCAATCGTTAATAGCCAAGTGTTCAGTCTCCTTCCTGCTGGTGCCCTCCCAGGGTGCTGCCACTCCCATCTCATTGTCATCATGGAGGTGGGCCCCGAACAATGAACAATGAGTCAGAACCCAGGGAGGGACCTGCCCTACAGGTCTGAGCTCTCCCTCAGTGGAGGGTGACTGCCCTAGACCCCATTCCCATTCATCAGAGTTAATTGGCTTCTAAGGAGACTCACTTATCCCAGAGAAGTGACATACTAACTTATTTCAGAGTCTGAACGTTGCCTGAGCCCTCAGTAAGCCCATCCACCATCCCATCATGCCTTCTGATTTGCCTTCTCCCTGGATCCCCTCACGTAGCATAATCTTTGCCAGCCCAGTCTGGTCCTCCTTGTCTCTTCTCTTACAGACGCACGTACACCTGCACATGCACATACACACATGTGGAGACAGATGGAGAGCCGTGTAACAGCAAAAGTCTGGTGTTTTGTTTTATGATCCTCTGTTAGTCCTTAAGCTCCAGCAAAGATGATTCTACCCTGAAAATATCAGATGCCCTTTTACAAAAAGCGCCCTCTAGAGTTTAATTATAGAACCAATTATGATAATGTCTAATAAAAAAATTTATTATGTTCATAGTATTCTTTAAATTTAGTCAAAATACAAGGCCTGATTGTATTACATTTCTGAAAGGTGTCGGGGGAAGAGGGGGAATCTCCCTCTGCCCTTTTCCTTAAGGTTCTTATGGCTGACCAAATAACAAGACAGGTTAGCAGGAGAAAATAATACCAAGTTTAATAACATGTATACATGGGAGAAAGCAGGGACACTGCGTTTCTCAACACAATAGCAGAGATTCTCGTCTTAAATACCATGTCCAACCAAAGACAAGGAGGATGTTGGGGGCGGGGGTGTTAGTTACAGGAGATTATCACTAAAGCACTGTAAACAAGAGTAAGGCTTATTATGCAGTTTTAAGGCCTCACCTTCTACATTGATAAGTCTCTAGAAATGAGGTCATCCCCTCTCTTCCCAATACAGAGAGGGAGATACCTTTACAAATGGAGACTTCCCTTGTAAATGATTGTCTGGTAACCCCTCGCAGGGCCATCTAGAGCATGTGGCCAGAGAGACAGAACTTCCGATAAGATGGGCTTGTTGGTGCCTTTTCTATTGTAACCTCTATCCTACATTATCTTTATAGCAGTCATGATAATAACTCCTTCCTGAAACAGATCTTTTGTTTTAAATTCTTTAGGCAGTTTGGGAGGGGCAACTCAAATATTCTTCCTGAGTTCTCTGAGTCCTTATTGTCTTCAGCTCGAAATAATCTGCATACCAGAGTGGTGCTTCCTGGGGTAGCTTGCCCTGAGCACTATCAAAGGCATAAAGTTGTATGATAAGACATTTACCCTCCATGTTCTTTTTTGCAGCAGATATTTAAAGCCAGGTCACTTTAGGTGACTGGCTCCATAAATCTGTTGTGTGCACCTCAGATTGGAGGGTGCAGCCAGCACCCTAATGACAACACCCCTCTGGCGACACATCTGTGCTGATTTAAAGGAAATCCAGGGAGCAAGAGTAAATGTTTCCAGTGTTCACCTTCCCAGCAAAGAGGATTTTTATCAACTCAGGTGTTAAGTTTGGGATCCACAGACCTATCAAAGAGCAAATTAAGAACACATCCATTTCAGGGCCAGCCCCGTGGCTTGGCGGTTAAGTGCTCACGCTCCGCTGCTGGTGGCCTGGGTTCGGATCCCGGGCGCGCACCGACGCACCGCTTCTCTGGCCATGCTGAGGCCGTGTCCCACGTACAGCAACTAGAGGGATGTGCATCTATGACATGCAACTATCTACTGGGGCTTTGGGGTAAAAAATAAATAATAAAAAAAAAAAAGAACACATCTGTTTCATAAAGGAACCATCCTTTATGCAGCCATCGCTAATGACTCGGCTGCTAAAATCTCATTATGGGTTCAGGCTGGTTATCTCTGTTTAAGGGTAGAGGGAAACACCCTATTATAAATTCTCTCAGGCCTCCCAGCACCTCATTAAGCAACTTAAAAAACAAAAAAAGGAAAGGTGATATGGGAGAAGGAGTAGTTCTGAAAATTAAAATGGAACAGAATGATGTTTTGAAGCCAAAGAGGGGGAAAAGGCAAGGGTTTTGCTTGTGAGGCCTCTGCTACAATAAAGAGGACCTTAACGCAGACAGACCGTACCCTACAAAATGCAGCCCATAATTCAAGCTGTCAGCTTAATCACGCTGTTTCCAGGTATGGAGAAGGAGCCCTTGTTTCCTGGGTCCAGAGAGAGAGCCTTGTTTGCTGACCCCTAGCTGCAGCCTGCCGCTGCAGACCGCCCCGCTCTGTTGGCCTTTGTGTTGCTGTCCCCTCCTTCCCTCATTTTTGGCATTGTGTTCCCTTCAAGTGGCCCCCTGGAAGGGACCACCCAGGGGGCTGCACAATGGGGACCAAGGGAGCCACCAAAACATAGGTTTTGTAAGACAGCCCGTTAAAAGAAAAATACTCTTTAACTATGTATGTGTTTGTCCTTTCTACAACTGTTTTGTGTGGCAAACAAAACCCCGTATACAGACTTCTCTGTGGCCGCACATACAGCTGTTCCAGCCATCGGGTGTCAGGCTTGAGATAGTTCCTCCCAGTTTATTTTCCCAGGGCACTAATTCTTGATGTGGTTTATATTTACATGTTTGGATTTATGGTCAGGAAACTTGATATCAGAGTAAACAAATTGCACTGGCTTTATGAAACTATTTTATCAATAGTCTTCAGAATTGGTGGCATTACTCTTGGGTGAAACTTGTCTGTAATGCTACTTAACAAAAGCTAGCAGCCGGAATTCAGTTCTCAATAGCCATTTACACCTCTGTAAAAGGATTAGCTCTCGCCAATTGTTACACTGTTTAAATCTTAATTTGCATCTTTATGGAGGTAGGGCTTCTACAGACGTCTCTGGTTGTCTGATGTATTTGTGTACCTGTGGGTGGGTGGTCACTGGAGGTTTTCTCTTATTGGTGAAGGTGCTAAATTGCTTCAGGATGACCAGTAAGCTACACAAATTGAATTAGCATATCAGGGTTTGACTGACAACAGCCCGCTTTGGTTCGTTAGTTATATTTTGTAGCAGTTGTGGTCTTTGAGTGTTGGATGCATGAATGCATTCTGTTACTTCTGTTTAGACTTAACAATTCTCATGGGTCTTAGGAGGATTTTAAATGTTGTTGATTGTAATCAACAAATTTCCTTGGGAATTAAATGTGAAAAACAGAACCAGAACATGATCAAGTGATGGTTTTATTTATTTATTTTTTTAATAGAGATAAAATATGCAACTAAGACTTTATTTATTTATTTATTTATTTATTTATTTATTTATTGGTGAGGAAGATTGTTCCTGAGCTAACATCTGTGCCAGTCTTCCTCTATGTTGTATGTGGGATGCCACCACAGCATGGCTTGATGAGCGGTGTGTAGGTCCGTACCCGGGATCAGAACCTGAGAACCCTGGGCTGCCGAAGCAGAGCGCTCCAACTTAACTACTATGCCACCGGGCCAGCCCCAAAGTGATGGTTTTAAAAGTAATCTTTTCTATCCAGGCCATGTGTTCTTAGTTTAAAGATCAAAACCTTCTTATGTTTTGGAAGGAGGGTAGGGTCAAACCCATGAGAAGGAAGAAGTTGAGTGTGCAGGCCAGTGTTCTGCAGGCACTGGAATGGGAAGCAAAGGCTGGTCATGTTGCCCTTTGCCCACCGTTCTGTATATGGGCTGTTCCTAAACCCCACACTCAGAACTACAGACCACCTCTGCAGATGATGCCTTTTTGTCGTTGCTCATTTAGCAATACAATTTCCTTCCCCAAAACGTTGTTCTGGATGTGACCAACTGTGGTGCTTTATTATTCTTCAGTCTCATTAAAAATACAGTAAATGTATTTTATAAAACTTTTTAAAAGTAACATTATATTATGTAAATTATGAAGTAAACTCATTACTAGTTATGGGCAGTGATTACCACACCATTTTGAGACTGTTGTTCCCTAGAGAAAATAAAACCTGAAAGTCATGCCTTTAGTGCTGCAACTGAAACATGTCCACTCTGATAGAACACCCACGGGAATGTGTGGAAGTTACCTGGTGGGGTTAAGGAAAAGTTTATTTTCTACAGCCCTCATACAGGGTCATTTTTGCCAAAAAGTAATTCTCAGTTTGCAGTACTGAAAGGAAAAGCATGGCACTTTTTCTCTCTTCCTTGCTTCCAAAAAAAATTGTACCTTCCTTTGAGTGTTCCCATTAGCCTGGAGTGGAGTTGTTTTCTTTTAAATTATCTCTTAAATTCTGTGTGACTGAAAGATGAAAATGAAGCTAGAAAGCAATTACTTTAAATTTGGCCAAAAATATTTATTTATTATCTGCCTGCACTGTTGGGTAAAATAAAATATACCTCTTTAAAGTGCCTTTTGTGCTTCTAGAGATTACTTGTCATCCATCACGTTTGTCCACTTGCTGGAGTTCACAGAGACAAACTGATGGTAAGGCCCAGTGTGTTAGTGCCAGGTCCGTCTACATATTCCCCAGGAAGGACTGGGCATGGGCTGGTCAGACTGATGCCCCTCCAGTTGGAATTATTTTGATGGGAATGCAAATAGAAGACATGAAAGAAATTGAGGTCTTGAATTCTAGGATAGTGTTTTTTATAACACATAGTCTTTAATCTTTAGCTCTATAGTGTTTGAATTCTTTAATAGAGATTTTTTCAGCAAAGGACTGATGAATATTTTGTAAGCTAAAGTCAGGTATCACGTGGAGAAATAACTACTAGAAACCCTAAGCACAGACCAACTTGTCTTTTAGCCAGAGAAGGTTCTGAGTTAATCGAGAGTAGACCATAAGCTCTGTGCAGACAGTACTTGTGGCCGTCTTATTGATCGCTCGTTGCCAAGCCATGGACGCCATGGAAGCCCTGGACTGGTCTAACAGCAACCATATAAAAACATACTGTAAAAATAGGTGTCATGGATTTCTCTAATCTAGGTTTAAATCTTGGCCTGTCATTCAACTCGTGGTGTTAAGTATGTCTTCAGTATTGTGCTGAGTGCGACATGAAACTTCAAGTAAGATAAAAATTCAGAAGTCCAATTGTTGTTCTCAACAAGCTTTTGGTCTTGTTGAGAAGACTAGACAGACATGACATAACTAGAGAACAGTACAATGTAGGATGTTGTCTGTATTGTGCTAAAGGAATTCAGGGATAAGAAAGATCCCTGTGAATGAGGTAGTCAGAGAAGCTCCTAGACAAGTATGAGAAGAGCTAGTCTAAGTAAGCCTGATATTTGGATTGATCAGATTGGAAAAGAACAAAGGTTATCTGGCATCTGTCCTGACTGGACAATCAGGTATTATTTAGCACTGGCATACCGTGGTGGGGTGGGGGGTGGGCATACAGGCAACAAAGGGTGCATTGTCTGTAGAGCATTTATAAACAGTAATAAAACCACTAAAACTGTTTTCTCTTATCACCATTCCTAAGAATGGCGGAGATAAAATACTCCTCCCTGGAGGGAGGCTGCTCCCACCCGAACACCCTGCCTATACCCCACTGTGGTACCCCAGCATTGGTGAGCATCTGCTAACTTCCGCCATTGTACCAGCATTTCAGAGGAGGTGCAGAAACATCAAGCCCTGGTCCTTGCTCAGGGTCTACCACCTGGGGTGGGAGGTGAGACTAGAGGCAGTCTAAGCTGGAGACCCCAAGCCTGCAGACCAGCTCTGTTTGTCCAGCATAGTATTTAACCTCCTTTTGAATTAGCTGCCAGATTTTTAAATTTGAGAGATGTCACGTAAAAATAAAACTAGCAATTGTGAATTTCCAGCTTCTCTTGAAAACTAGGAAGATCGACGTCACTGAGACACATTCCGCTGCGGGAGCTGAGAGTGACTGGCCCTTTGAGTGAGGCACACACCCCAGTTTTTCGCGAGCCCACCCCACCAGCTGTGGGCGTTGACTTCCCCCCAGCTGAGCCGTGAATGACTGTTCTCCCTCTCTGCCACCCCCACCACTGCTCTCCCACTTACACACTCTTCCCCTGCCATCTAGAGCACAAGTTCAGTCTCCTGGCTGTGGTCTGGGTCTCGTGTCTGTCCCCTCACCAACTGCATCTGTGCACGGCTGCCAGGCTAACCCTCTCAAAAACACTGCTTTCAAGAAACCAGCCATAGCTCAGAAATCCGCAAGATTTATTACTATTTTCTCACCCGAGTTTCATATTGAATTTTATTTCCCATTACTATCTTATCACCACAAACAGCAACCCCCACCTGGCCAGACTTGTGTCCTTGCTGGTCCCGACACCCCTCCTACCCTGGCATTTCCTCACATCTTTGCCTGTGCCGCCCCTTAGCTTAAAGGGTCATCTCCCCTTCTGTCTAAATCTTGCCCAGCTGAAGTTCCTCCTCCATAGTCAAGCCCTTGTGATGCCAAGGAGCTCTCTGTCTCTCTACTGCCTCACAACTCCTGATTGCCTTCCCAGTGATTATGTGCTCTCCTTTACTGCTCTGAAATTGGCTTACCTCCGATGGGCCTGTCTTCCTTTTCTTAAGGGCAGGTGTTATTTTGTGAATTGAGTGGTGACGAGATAAAGCCTTCCAGGAAGAATTAGGACCCAGATTTTGCCAAAGGAAAAAGAAGTATTATAGGTACTATAAGTCATATAGGCCAGGAGTCTGGAAGGTTTTTTGTTTGTTTGTTTTTTAATTTATTTTTTAAATTATTTTATTGAGGTCATATTGGCATATAACATTGTATAAATTTCAGGTATACAATATCATATATCAGTTTCTGTATAGATTGCTTTGTGTTCACCACCAATAGTCTAGTTTTTATCTGTGACCATACATATGTGCCCCTTTACTCCTTTCACTTTCCGCCTACTCCCTTCCTCTCTGGTAACCACTAATCTGTTCTCCTTATCCACGTGTTTATCTTCCACATATGAGTGAAATCATACGGTGTTTATCTTTCTCTGTCTGGCTTATTTTGCCTGGTGTAATATCCTCAAGGTCCATCTATTTTGTCACAAATGGCGTGATTTTGTCTTTTTTATGGCTGAGTAGTATTCCACTGTATCTATATACCATGTCTTCTTTATCCATTCATCCGTTGATGGGCACTTGGGTTGCTTCCATGTCTTGGCTGTTGTGAATATTGCTGTGATGAACGTAGGGATGCATAAATCTCTTTGAATTGTTGCTTTCATGTTTTTGGATGAACACTCAGTAGTGGGATATCTGGATCATATGGTATTTCTATTTTTAATTTTATAAGAAATCTCCATACTGTTTTCCATAGTGGCTGCACCAGTTTGCATTTGCACCAGTTATGTATGAGGGTTCCCTTTTCTCCACATCCTCTCCAATATTTGTTATTTCTTGTCTTGTTAATTACAGCCATTCTGATGGATGTAAGGTGAAATCGCATTGTAGTTTTGATTTGCATTTCCCTGATAATTAGTGATGTTGAACATCTTGTCATCTGCCTGTTGGCCATTCATGAACAAAATGAAAAAACAACCCACCAACTAGGAGAAAATATTTGCAAATCATATATCCAACAGAGGGTTAATTTCCGAAATATATAAAGAACTCATACAACTCAACAACAAAAAACAAAACAACCCCATCAAAAAATGGAAGGTTTTTGGCAGCAGAGCTCAGAGGTGAAGGATCCAACACAGGATGTAGCCCAGAGGGACTAAGAATCTTAGGCTTAGAGTTTAGACAAGAGCTTGAGACACGGCAAGGAACTGGAGTGCCCATAGGGTGGCCTAGGGTCCAGAATAGGGCTTGAATGAGAGGTGGGGGGGTGGGGGGGGTGGACATGACACGACATTTATATTTCCTGCCCAGGATAAAAGCCTGCTTCAGAGTCAGGGTGCCTGAGCCTATACTTGTCACTCGCCCTCTAATAGACAAACAGAGCACATCTCTTTCATCCTTTTGATATTAGGCACATGGCCATCAAATGGATCCAGTAACTTAACCCACTGTTGTACTAACTACAAGTTAGTAAGACGTTGCTAATTAACACATTGCTTTACAAGTTGCTTCATTTTCTTTTTGGAGTACATGTTGAATATTCCCAACTACGTATGTCATCAGCTTCTTTAAAGTAGAAATACTGTTTTGTCTTTGATGTCTTCTCCTATAGCTTTTTAGAATCATGCTTTCCCCCAAATGGACATGTTTTTAAAGGAAGTTTCTAACCAGTCTCTTTGGAAGCTACTATGATACCGTGACAGACCTAACCTAAAACAGTGGCCAAATTGTTAGACTAGACCAGTCCCCCAGTAGACTGGAAATAGATAATGAAGGCTAAATCCCTCTTTCCCTCCCTTCCTCTTCTTACTAAAAATAAAGAAAATTGTATTGCAGTGGGATCTGAATGGAGAAATAATAGTCATTTTTCTGCGTTGAGAAATAGAGGACGTAACCAATATCCAGCCAGCAGTTTTCGATTTCTTAGCAGTGACGATTTAAGTAAATTTCACATGAGTTGTGGAGATCTAACTTTGTTATGATTGACAATAGAAAATTAGCCTTTTCTGCCGTTAAGATTATCTAGCATTCCTATCAGTCAGGTGGAATGTGGAATGAGATGGCACAGCTGTCGATTTGAAGGTCATTAAAGTCTTCAAAGGGTTAAAAGTTACTTCCACTGATGGATTTAAAACTGCCACATACACACAAACAAGGTTTTCAAAATGCCCCATTTTACATCTTTGTCGAGAGATAGTCTAGTTGCTGCATTTTTGTGTCTAGATTATATTACAGATATGTCAATAAACCACGAAGAACCTCCGTAGATTCTAGAAGCTGGGCCATCTGTGCTTAAATAAACATCTCATGCAGCACCTGTTTTATTTTATAGGCTCTATAATCACAGTGACATTCTGAAAGAAGACCTTGAAGCCTGTGGAACAGCTGTCCTTCACCAGCCTCCGAGACTCTTACCTGGAGGTGGCAGCCATGAAAAGCAAGTCAGGTATTATTGGGATGAAATTGCTGCTGTGGAAGGATGGCCATTCTTGTTCCCAGATGCTTCCAAATGAAAACAAAACACTAGTCCACACGGTCACCACTGGGATAGACACTTGTAGTTGTCAGTTTAACTGTTTTATGGACTTGACCATTTACTTCTTTGTAAATGTATTTGTTTCTAATTGTTAATTGGATATATCCACTCAATCCCTACTCATAACAATGTTTTAAGGGCTTACTTGGGGGGAGGGAGCACAGGTAGCCTTCATCTGGTATATTAGCATACCTTCGTGAACAACCCAGGATATAATCTAGTCTAGCCACCACCCTAGAGGGATGTCATTGGCAAGTCCAAACCCCAGATGGATTCCTCAATTTCCAAGGTCATGCTGGTGATACAGGCCCCCAATCTAGAAGATACAGGCCCCCAATCTGCAAGTATGGTCTCTGGACCAGCAGCATCAACAAGACCTGGGAACACGTTTTCCCCGCCCAGGCCTCACTGAATCAGGAATCTGGGGGTAAGACCCAGCCACCTGGGTTTTAATGAGCCCTTAAGGGAACTACCCTCCCTCAGGTTTGAGAGCCACCACTTCAAGGATATCCCTTAAAGGCCATAAAGCTAGGATGAGAGAGAGAGGGGGTTAATTATTTGCAGGGTAGTTGGCCATGTGAACCATGATTCTTGTACATCCTTCCTGAGTCAATCAGAAATCTGTTCTGTACCCTCTACCCACCTTTTAGGTAGTGTGGGTTTCTTTTCATGGCCCCAGAAGCTTTGTGGCATCTGAGCGACTTATTGAGGTCATAGAATTACATATGTGTAATTTGTGTAATGGTTTGTCCAGTGTTGGCACCTGGTCGGTGCCTAATTCATGTTGCATAATTGTTGCCAGTGACCTAACTCTGATTTTTATTTTGGGGACTGACTATATTTCCTTTTATTAAAATATATCCCCACTATTTACTAGCAGAGAACAAATTATTTCTCGAGCATGGTCAGCAGATGAGTGTCTGTGAAAGCCCACCTGAAAGGACCTTGTTTCGCTGAGAGTGAGAGGGGCTTTGGGTCTGGTTATCTTATATCTAACATCATTTTCTCTACCTTCAGTGTGCCACATAGGCTGTTTTATGTTAATGATTTTCTTCAGAGTAGAATTCAGCATAAATCCCACGAAAGCGTGAGAAGTCAAGATGATGGTTTCTAAAAGGACCTTGGCACAAGAAGACTTGGCCAATCATATGTTCCATTTAACAGAGCACAAGATGAGGTTCACAAGTCCTGAAAGTGTATACATTACCTTCTGCATCTGTACTAGTGATCTCCAAACTGTGGAAAATGCTGGAAATGACCGTCCTGGTCAGTAACTTTTCAACCTGAAGCAGTAAAGGGCAATGCAAGAAAATCCTTTTTCCTGTTTTTTGTTCTTTGTTTTTTTTGTGAGGAAGATCAGCCCTGAGCTAACATTCATGCCAATCCTCCTCTTTTTGCTGAGGAAGACCAGCTCTGAGCTAACATCTATTGCCAATCCTCCTCCGTTTTTTCCCCAAAGCCCCAGTAGATAGTTGTATTTCATAGTTGCACATCCTTCTAGTTGCTGTATGTGGTACGCAGCCTCAGCATGGCCGTTCAAGCGGTACGTCAGTGGGCGCCGGGATCCGAACCTGGGCCGCCAGTAGCAGAGCGGGCGCACTTAACTGCTAACCCACGGGGCCGGCTCCCCCTCTTTCCTGTTGTTTTATCATGCAAGATAAAAAACAGCAGTCTTAAATACTCCTTTACAAGGCGGTGGAAGAAGCTGTCTGGGGCGGAGTCTTTCTGCACTCTGTAGGTCATTTGGTGATTATGTGTTGTGAGGCTCTGTAACCAGGCCCCTGTTTCTTTCTCACTGCTTTTTGTATCTGTTGATATACTATTTTGCATAAACCACAGTTGTGGTATGTGGCATAGAAAGCATATATGCATTTATAATTCTCTGTGCAAACTGACTTGTTAGACTAAATGATTCATTGTGTGACTCTCTCAACCTACGCTGCCAAACTGTGATTGTGGGTGATGAGATAAAATATCTACATCTACTAGACTAGAGATTTGTATAGTTTCTCAACATGCATAATAGAGCATTGATTTCCATTATGAAAGGTTGCATTTTGCATGACTGTTGGTCTACAGTTATGTATAAATCAGCTTTCCCTAAGAAATGATCCTTCTTTATGACCAACACAAATTTTAAAATTAATATCTGGAGGCTGCAAGACTGCTTCTTTACCACAATCATTTTTTTAAGCCAGATAAAGAAGTCAGGAATGATTACTAATGTCAGTGTTATGTTCTGTTACGATTAGGATTGCCCTTTTATGCCCCATTGTGTGTTGTGACTGGGGGTGCTGTTTAATGCACACTGATTGTCACTGGTTCACTGTCTAGCCTTGGAAAAAGTGCCAAGTGTTTATATGACCTTTGAGAGATAAGCAGTCAGGTCTTTAAATACAGATTCTTTCTAAAGAGTTTTATTTATTTATTTATTTTTGCTGAAGAAGATTAGCCCTGAGCTAACATCTGTTGCCAGTCTTCCTCTTTTTTTGCTTGAGGAAGTTTAGCCCTGAGCTAACATCTGTGCTAATCCTCCTCTATCTTGTATGTGGGTCACTGCCACAGCATGGCTGATGAGTGAGTGGTGTGGATTCACACCTGGGATCCGAACCCGTGAAGCAGGGCTGCCAAAGTGGAGCACGCCAAACTCAACCACTAGGTCACCAGGCCAGCCCCTCTAACAAGTTTTAATCATGGCATCGGGCTCCTTGCTGCTCTTCTTGCTCTAGCCACCCTCTGTGCCCCTCAGCACCCAGGAATTATTGTTGGACACTCCCCTAAGTGATATATTCCCATCTGCTTTGAGATCTCCCCTGGACCAAAGCAGTCAACTGGTCAACTTGATAAACTATTTCAGAAACACAGATTTGGAGAGAATGATCTACTTTTGTTCCTTAATTGTTAATGACACTGATGTCATTAGAATTCTAAGCCAGGCAGAGTAGGAAGGCTCTAATGGGTTATGAACTCCTTAAAGCCTGTTGAAGAGAACTGTGTTTGGTGTGGCGGCAGCCCTGCTTGTGCCCCTGACCCAACCATGGCTGTCGAGGTCTATCTCTTTACTATAATCTCATCTGCAAAATGGGGTACCTGCCCCACAGCGTACTCTAAAAGATAGTGAGAAGACTTCTGAATTCCTGCTCACAAAGTGAAGCATCTTAAAATGAAAAAGAACAAAACCGTTCCTATCATCATTATTGATTTTTGTTATATCAGGGATTAAGTGTTCAAAGACCTTCATATGAAAGGTTTACTGTTATTAGGTGGAAGACCAAGTTGTTATTTTAGACAATCGTGAATTATTAAAATATAATTCATGTCATTTGGGGTAATTGATAAAAAATTTGTTCATTATTGCCTTCTGGAAAACATATTTTAACATAAAAATGATTACTTAAGTAATTTTATCTTATATGAAATCCATATTGAGAGTACTCATTATTTTATTTTTTTTCCAGGTGCAACTAATTAATTGTCTCTTGTTAGTGGCTACTTTCAGATACAGTTGCCCAATTGTGCTCTCAAACTCATGCTGAAAAATTGAGTCAGCTTTATATTATTTGGATTACAGTATGTAAAAACCTCTTTATTTTATTCTGCCTATTATGTTCAGAATAAAATTCAGGGTACTTACTATTTTGTCTGCATTTAAAACTTTGGTCAAGTTACCAATCTGTTGTAAATCAGTTGTAATTAGGAAATGTTGGTACATTTACTTAAATTGCAGTTTTCTGATTGGAAGCCATTCCAAGTGTATGAAGTTAATTATAGACTGTTTAAAGTCTATTCTTTTATTATCTTTTTAATTAAAGGAGTATATAATTTAGCTGACATTGAACTTTGTTTCTTCTCTGTGGCATTGATGTTATAAATTTTCCAATGTAAAGTAGACGAAAGAGAAAAAAAAAACTCCTTTAAATCCTTTGTACCTTGGGCCGGCCCAGTGGCACAAGCGGTTAAGTGCTAGCGCTCCTCTGTGGCAGCCCGGGGTTCGCTGGCCCGGATCCCAGGTGCACACCAGCGCACCGCTTGTCAGGCCATGCTGTGGCGGTGTCCCATATAAAGTAGAGGAAGATGGGCACAGATGTTAGCTGAGGGCCAGTCTTCCTCAGCAAAAAAGAGGAGGATTGGCATTGGATGTTAGCTCAGGGCTGGTCTTCCTCACACACACATACAAAATCCTTTGTACCACTTTGCAAATTTTCTGATTTGGTGTGTTTATGTAGAAACATGGGCAAGACTCCATGCAAGGAGAGCCATGGCTGTTGTACTCCTCACCCAATTTGTCCTGAAATCAATCTGCATGAAAGCCTGGTTTTGTGCTGTAAGTGTTGGCTTAACTGTTCAGAAGTCACAGAGTCTAGATGCTGTACCTCCTTCCATAGCTCATTTGCTATTTGACCCCATGCAAGTCAATTAATGGGTTTTGTCCTTTTGTGAGGTATGTATAATAATTATAGGAAACCTTAGCTAGTTCTTTCATACCAGAGCCCAAAGGATGGTTACAGTTGGTGGGGACATTAGTAGCCTCTTGCCTTGGCTTTGCCTCTGCAGAAGTCACGTGTATCAGTCACCAGCGAGACGGTCTCTGATAATTCAGTCCATCCCAACTACTTGAACTAACTTAATTCACCCTACTTCAACTTGTTTCCAGGTTTAACTCAACCTAAGTAAACATCTTTTCAGACCAGAAGCACAATTGATTTACTCATTATGAGAAATGAAACGGCTGAATGGACTAGAATTTGCTGGTAGCCTGTGATTGCATTTTCCCGGTAGGGAAATCTCTTGTGAAACCAAATGTAGAAAAAGGTTGCTTCATTTACATAGAAACAGAACAAAGGAATTGGGTGCATTATGACATTGGTGAGGTCTAGACAGAACCAAGAAAGGCAAGTTGCTGAAGGGGCTTTCTACCAAACCAGCCAGAAACCTTAGAATCATTCTGGGAAGTTTTTAAATAAGTTCAAGGATTCTGATGACCCATCCCACTTTATTCAACTCTTGGGAAAAACTAGAGTTAGGTCAGGCAAAGATTATAACAATTAAGATTTATTAAAGAAGGTTCTGAATTGTACCTAGACTTACTTTTTTTCCAAATATTTTCTTATGAAAATTTCCAAACATAGAGAAAAGTAAAAGGAACTGTGTAATGAGCATCCATATACCCACCACCCAGATTCTACCATTGACATTTGATTGCACTCCCATATGTGTGTCTCTTCATATTTCCATCCATCCATCAGTCACAATCTCTTATTTTTATGCATTTCCAAGTAAGTTGCAGACATTAGTATACTGTTTTTTAACTTTTTACTTTTAAATTTTTAAAACATTCACAAAAGCCGCTATAATAACATAATGAAGTCCCGTGTACCCCTCACCCAGATCCACCAGTTGTCAACATTTTGCTAGTCTTGTTTTATCTTTCCCTCATCCACACTTTTTTCTTTGAGTAGTTTAAAAGAGACAACATATTTTACTTATAAATACTCACAAATACTTATATCTCTAACATATAAGGATGTAATACATTACCATTTACCAAGATTCTTTACTTTATCTGATACCTATTTCTTGTGAGTTTGTCTTGATTATCTCAAAAAAGTCATTTTACATTTGCTTTGTTTGTATCAGGATCGAAATGCTATCACCTGTAAACTGCTGGTTCAATCCAGATACATGATGATACTCCAGCCCAGTTATTTTGGCAAGACAATGTCATAGGTGGTGCTTGTACTTCGTTTTTTTTTTTTTTTTTTGTGAGGAAGATCAGCGCTGAGCTAACATCCGATGCCAGTCCTCCTCTTTTTTTTTTTTTGCTGAGGAAGATTGGCCTTGAGCTAACATCCATGCCCATCTTCCTCTACTTTATACGGGATGCCGCCACAGCATGGCTTGACAAGCGGTGCGTTGGTGCACGCCCGGGATCCGAACCTGCGAACCCCAGGCCACCAAAGCGGAGTGCGTGCACTTAACTACTGCGCCACCAGGCTGCCCCAGTGCTTGTACTTCTTATTACACCCCCCTCAGGCCGCATGTGATGTCTGGTTGTCATGTTGTTAGGAAGACTGGTCTGTGGGTTTGAACATTGATAGACTGATGCTTCAGTATAAAATTTACTGTTATGCATTTTCCACAAAATTATGATCATTTCCTAGATGCATTCATTAATTTGGACTTACAAAATGGTGACTTTTCTAATTTGTTAATTTCTTCTGCATTTATTAGTTGGAAGAACTTTTCCCATCAACTACTTGTTAATTGTGAAATGCATTTTTTGACCACAAAGGCAGGATAAATGCTTGATTCTCTCCCTTTACTTACCAATTTTCAGAATATCAAGTTGTTTCCCTAGCAGCCTCCAAAGGTTTGTTTATTTGTTTATATTTTTAATTTTGGTGAAACACACATGACATAAAATTTACCATCTTAACCATTTTTGAGTGTACAGCTCAGTAGTGTTAAGTACATTCACATTGTTCTGCAACAGATCTCTAGAACTTTTTCGTCTTACAAAACTGAAACTCATATCCATTAAATAGCTCTCCATTTCTCCCTCTCCCAGCACCTAGCATCACCATTCTGCTTTCTGTTTCTGTGAATGTGACTGCTCTAGGTGTCTTATGTAAGTGGAATCATGCAGTCTTTGTCTTTTTGTGACTGGCTTATTGTACTTAGCATAGTGTCCTTAAGATTCATCCATGTTGTAGAATGTGACAGGATTTCCTTCCTTTTTGAGGCTGAATCCAAAGATTTTTTATTATTTTTAAAACTTTTTATTATTTATTTTTTAAATGAACTTGTAGATTTTTATATATTTGCTGTGTTTAAGTCCATTGCACTCATTGTTCTTTTTGGTGCTCAAATTGTCCCGTCCTTGGCCAGCAGGAACCCTTTCAAGATGGCCTCTGAGGCCTTTTGACATGACTCAGTGGTCTTTGATAGCTTCCGTACTTTCTAGTATGACAAGGTTTTCCAGGCTCGTCTTGTACATTTCCTGCCCCAGAACTAGAACAGGGCATTTCCCTAAGGGAACCTGGTTCCTTTTAGTATCTAAATACCGTAGTCTAGGCAGCAATATAGGCTTCCCTTTAACTCTTTCCTAATAATACCTTAATTTTTAAAAAATTTCATAGTAAGTATATAACAGGAATCAACTGTTGTTGAGATGGAAATGTGATCTGTTTCTCTTAACTACACTTAAGAGGAGGGTGACTATCTGTGCAGTGATTTGAAACCATGGCCGCGCATTAGAATCGCTCTGTGAGCCTTAAAAAATCCCAATGGCTGGACCACACCTCAGGCCAATTTTATTAGACTCTGTAGGGGTGGCATTAGGCACCTGGATTTTGCAAACCTCCCCAGGTAGTTCCAGTATGCAGCCAAAGTTGAGAATGCTCATCTAGCAATGAAATCATAACCAAAATAAAATTAAAAAAGAAATACCAAGACTCTGGAAATTCCCTTAGTCCAGAATATATTAGGTTCTAGACTTTTCTGGATGAACTATCTTCTACCAACTTGATTAAGGGGCCTTTGAAAATATGGGAATCTCATAAGTAACCCAATACTACAAATTTCTAATGTGTCTCCTATTTCTGTGTTATAGATCTGAACAAGCGTCAGCCTCAGGCTTATTGAGGGCACAGTTGGGTCAGCACATGGCCACCTTGAAAGAACGTGATAATTCTATCACAGAAGAGGTAGCTAAGAAGTCTGAAGTTTTCCAGTCAAAAACGTGGACCAGAGGACAGGGGTTAGTAATTTTTATTTTTTTTAATAAGTTTCAAGATGTACAAATTATTCATTTAAGGAAATAGTCATGTTCTTAGCAATGGTTAACATATTTGAAAAAAGATTAAATAATAGTGAGGTTTTATGGTTGGTTTTAACTTTCTGCTCTCAGGCCTTTTGCATAGTGTTTTATGTAGGAATCTCAACTCCTTACATAACGTTGATTCAGGTTTTGGAGCTAACCTAATTAAGCATATCTACCACAGCATTTTCCAAGGAACTTAGAAGCCTCTTGTGGCATCCTGGTTTTCTTTCTCCACTCCATCCAGACCCGGGAAACAGAGCCGTCTTCCGTGGCTGACGTGTGGGCTGGGGGCGAGAAGGTCCGAGGGAGTGGAGCCTTGCTGTGCCGGGTCCAGCCTAGGCCAAGGAGTTGGTGTTAATTGAGTAGATTCTGAAAAGCCGGTAGAGCTTTGCGAGCGGGGCTGTAATGAGGTCTCTGCTGCGCCTTGGGGAGTTCTGTCTGCTTGGAGTGGGACTGAGACGGGGAGGAGCGGGCCCTGCTGTGGGCCAGACAAGACAGCGAGGGGCCTGACTCAGGAGCTGGCGCAGAGGGGAGCGTGAGCTGCTGAAGAGACCAGGGAACCCATGGAGCAGACTCCCAAGGAAGGCAGGAGGGGCCTGACTCAGGAGCTGGCGCAGAGGGGAGCGTGAGCTGCTGAAGAGACCAGGGAACCCATGGAGCAGACTCCCAAGGAAGGCAGGAGGGGCCTGACTCAGGAGCTGGCGCAGAGGGGAGCGTGAGCTGCTGAAGAGACCAGGGAACCCATGGAGCAGACTCCCAAGGAAGGCAGGAGGGGCCTGACTCAGGAGCTGGCGCAGAGGGGAGCGTGAGCTGCTGAAGAGACCAGGGAACCGACGGAGCAGACTCCCAAGGAAGGCAGGAGGGGCCTGACTCAGGAGCTGGCGCAGAGGGGAGCGTGAGCTGCTGAAGAGACCAGGGAACCCATGGAGCAGACTCCCAAGGAAGGCAGGAGGGGCCTGACTCAGGAGCTGGCGCAGAGGGGAGCGTGAGCTGCTGAAGAGACCAGGGAACCCATGGAGCAGACTCCCAAGGAAGGCAGGAGGGGCCTGACTCAGGAGCTGGCGCAGAGGGGAGCGTGAGCTGCTGAAGAGACCAGGGAACCCATGGAGCAGACTCCCAAGGAAGGCAGGAGGGGCCTGACTCAGGAGCTGGCGCAGAGGGGAGCGTGAGCTGCTGAAGAGACCAGGGAACCGACGGAGCAGACTCCCAAGGAAGGCAGGAGGGGCCTGACTCAGGAGCTGGCGCAGAGGGGAGCGTGAGCTGCTGAAGAGACCAGGGAACCCATGGAGCAGACTCCCAAGGAAGGCAGGAGGGGCCTGACTCAGGAGCTGGCGCAGAGGGGAGCGTGAGCTGCTGAAGAGACCAGGGAACCCATGGAGCAGACTCCCAAGGAAGGCAGGAGGGGCCTGACTCAGGAGCTGGCGCAGAGGGGAGCGTGAGCTGCTGAAGAGACCAGGGAACCGACGGAGCAGACTCCCAAGGAAGGCAGGAGGGGCCTGACTCAGGAGCTGGCGCAGAGGGGAGCGTGAGCTGCTGAAGAGACCAGGGAACCCATGGAGCAGACTCCCAAGGAAGGCAGGAGGGGCCTGACTCAGGAGCTGGCGCAGAGGGGAGTGTGAGCTGCTGAAGAGACCAGGGAACCCATGGAGCAGACTCCCAAGGAAGGCAGGAGGGGCCTGACTCAGGAGCTGGCGCAGAGGGGAGCGTGAGCTGCTGAAGAGACCAGGGAACCCATGGAGCAGACTCCCAAGGAAGGCAGGAGGGGCCTGACTCAGGAGCTGGCGCAGAGGGGAGCGTGAGCTGCTGAAGAGACCAGGGAACCCATGGAGCAGACTCCCAAGGAAGGCAGGAGGGGCCTGACTCAGGAGCTGGCGCAGAGGGGAGCGTGAGCTGCTGAAGAGACCAGGGAACCCATGGAGCAGACTCCCAAGGAAGGCAGGAGGGGCTCCCGCCCAGGAGCCAGATTTAGAGCGTTCCCGTCGTGGTCCTCGTCATTCCCTGGAGAAGCCATACACTCAGAGAGGTGGCCTTTCCTTTCCTGAATTTAATGTCTTGTGCACGTGTCTAGTTTCATGTATGTTTTCTCATCCTTACATGTAATATAGGGTTTTCTGGCTTTGATGCTTTTCATTTTTATCGTGGACAAAGTTCCAGGATTCTGCATGTGCCCCTCCCGGAGGCGCGGCTTGCCATCTCTGCACTGAAGTGACACACCTGTGTGGCTGTGCGGTCCAGAGCCTCGGCCATCACCCCTCAAGCCTCTCAGAGCACCTTCAGTCCTTCTCAAGCCCCCCTTTCTTTGCCCCTTTGATTAAAAGAGAGTAGAAGTACTTTTTTTAAGCATTTCAAACATACAAACATAGAGTGATAAAATGAACCCAGGAATCCCATGCCTACCAGCCCAGACTCACATGTGTTGTTACCATTGCACCCTATTTATTTCAGACCTGCTCCTCCTCTTCCTTCTCCTCATCTTCCTACCCGTCCTCCTTTTCCCCCTCCCTCTTGGCTTCTCTCTCTCCCCCTTTCACGCACCTTCCCTCCCTTCTTCTGCTCTTTCTCTCCTCTTCTTCTCCCCTCCTTTTCTCCTTCTCCTCCTCTCCCTCCTCTAACCTCCTTCCTCCCCAATTTCTTTCTCCTGAAATAAATTATTACGGAGATACAGCCCCTGTGCGCTTCTCCTCAAGCCCATGCCCCTTTTCAGAGGTAATCTTGTGCTATCCTTCCCACACATATTTTCATTTCACTGCACTTCCTGTGACTCAATAAATAACCTATAGTTTTGTTTTGTTTGAGGTATGATACCACTTGTGTGAATGTTCTTTGAGAAAGAACCATGTTCTTGAGGAAAAACAGAACCTGTGTTTTTTAGATCCGTTCCACACCTATGGATAAATGTAGATCTTTTTTTTTTTTTTAGGTCAGGAAGATTATCCCTGAGCTAACATCTGTTGCCAATCCTCCTCTGTTTACTGAGGAAGATTGGCCCTGGGCTAACATCCGTGCCCATCTTCCTCTACTTTATATGTAGGATGCCTGCCACAGGATGGCTTGATGCACCTGCCATGCGTATGTCCACGCCTGGGATCCCAACTTGTGAACCCTGGGCCGCTGAAGCGGAGCAGGGGAACTTAACCACTCTGCCACTGGGCTGGCCCAATAAATGTAGATCCTAAGAAGGATTTGTTTTCCGGTTTTGTTGTCCATTTTCTCTAGTACCATTTTGTAACAACATTGTATTCCATTCTTGTTCACTCGAGTAGGTCACATCTCAGCCGTGTCGAGGCTGAAATAAGCAGTGGTCCACTGCCCTTTCCTATCTAGTCATCTTCTTTTAAAAAGGTGTTGTTTATATTAGAAAACATATTCCCAGTTCCAGACAACCAATCCACTCATAATTTTTCAAATAATAACTCCATTATTTTTTTTTTAAAGGATCTCTCAGTGTTGCTTGGTTTTTTGTTTTTTTTTTTTAATTTTATTTATTTATTTTTTCCCCCAAAGCCCCAGTAGATAGTTGTGTCATAGTTGCACATCCTTCTAGTTGCTGTATGTGGGACGCGGCCTCAGCATGGCCGGAGAAGCCGTGCGTCGGTGCGCGCCCGGGATCTGAACCCGGGCCGCCAGCAGCGGAGCGCGCGCACCCAACCGCCAAGCCACGGGGCCGGCCCAATAACTCCATTATTAATGAGAAGGGGCTGCCCAATTAATAACTTATGAATCAAGTGCTATTCTGCCTCCCCTCGTAGGTTTTTTGTTCCCTTTTAAATCATCCTGATCTCATCTTAGTGACAATCATAAAAATTACCAATAAATTAATCACAAAATCTGTCCTTAAAAATCGAAGTAAGCAGGCAGTTTCTGAAACGGTTAGGTTGTGACTGAAGAAATGCACAGCCGTAAAGAACAATGTTACCAAAATGACGTGGGCAGGGCAAGCCTTGCGAACTTTAGAACAAAATGCTTTTGTGAGTTCTAGGACTGCTTTGATTTACATGTCATGCTTTTACTATTAGCAAAATCAAGTATCTTTGGTTGTTTCCCTGTATTGAAACAATATACACCTTTAGTAAATAGCATGAGTTACATATTTCTCTGTAGATAAAAATCTTAAAAATAAGAGATTTTCAAAATTTAAGAAAGTTCTACTAAAAATTACTTGGCTAAGAGTCTAATGCAGCTCAGAAATATTTACTTTGATCTCTTGGGTAAATGGCTAATTAAACAGTCACGTGTAAATGATGTTTACCTGTGGGTCCCCTTGCTGTCAGCTAGAGTCAGTCCTGTCTCTTGAGTAAATACATCATTAAAGCCGCTGAAACTCAGATTATGTCCCCTTGAGACCAGATAAGATCCACAGCATCCGCATACCCTATTAGGCAATTACATAATTGAGCTGCAGGCTTTTAAATCAGAAAAATTTATAATTACTTTATGTGGAAAAAAAAATGAGTTGGGTGCTTCATTAAAACACAAAGTGCCTTAATACTCCTTCTCTCCTAAGTAATGTCTGTTTCCACCGAGGAGAACTTCTCCAGGGAAAGCAGAGTGGCTTACTGGTGGCACTCATAGAGTGCCCCCACCACACATACCAGAAAGACACATGACTAGTCACAGAAATACCTTCATCTCTCCCTAAGGATCGACTGTTCTCTTGGTCTTCTCTCTTGAATACTCATTTGCTGGCTCATATGAATACTTTCCCCTTTCTTTTAATTGCTGCACAGATAAAATCCCCTTCCTATAACTTAGACATACCTTAGGTGATGATGCTTGCATTTCTCTTTAAACATTGAAAAATTACTTCTGGTGTGCAAGAGGAAGGTTCTTGAGGAAAAAGTCAGTTAAATCTGTGTATTAGGGGAAATTGTCATCTGCTGTCTACATCCGTGGTTTTTAATTCTCCTGCTTTTCTGTCTCTGCATTAACAGCACTGATTTACATACAGAAGGAAATGTAATTTTATTAAATGCTTTCACATTCGCTTTCTGTTTGTATTTGTACCATCCATCGCAGAAATCAGATTCCTTTGGAGCTAGCATGTGTTTTTCTTAAAAAACTAGCAGGAAAAAAAGAAAACCAAACTTGGAATATTAAGGTAAACAAAAAGGAGAAAATAAAATTGCCCGTTGACGTTGTGGTGCATGGTTTTTAATATTTAATATATTGGCAAACATGGGTTGTACTGTTTGTGTCCATAGCTTCTTTTTTTCCCACTTGTCACAAGTGAACTTCCTTTCATACCATCACATGTTCTTCTACATCATTTCCAACAGCTGTGCAGAGACCCCTGTGTGGCTATTCCACTGTCCCTTTAACCAGCCTCTTGTTCAACATTTAAGTTGTTTTTAATTTTTCCTGTAGTAAAAAAATTTCAAAGAACATCTGAGCAATTCAGTTTGTACAAATATCCATGCTATTTCCTTAGAATGAATTCCTAGATGTAGAGTTGTTAGGTCGAAGGGAATGCGTGTCTTTCAGCCTTTTGCTCTGCACTGCCAGATCTCACTCTGGAGGGGTCATCAAAGTCACAAGGAATGGAGGAAAATATATATATATATAATCTGAGCTCTTTATGAAACTGGGTGCTATCAACCTTTTTTTTTTTGAGCACCAAATTGAGAAGTGCAAATGACATCCAATTTTTTTGTTCATTTGACCTTTATATTTACCATTGAGGTCAAACTTTTCCCCTACCTATTTGTGAGCCCTTTGTGGTTCTTCTTTTATAATTTGCCAGTTCGTGTCCTTTGCTCATTTTTCTATTAGGTTAGTAATGTTTTTCTTGTTGACTTGTAAGAATTGTTTTTATATAAATTCGTACAATTTGTTGCAATATTTTGAGCAGTTTGATTTTTGCCTTTCATTTTTCTTAATGATATTTTGGACACAAAGTCTTTTCCGTTATTATCTTCATCTGTCTATTTATGCATTTGAATATCACAGTTAAGTTTCTGGATATAAATTAAGAGGCAGCCTAGATGACTCTTGGGGTTCTAGACCTAGCAGGAACCGTAACTGACCTTTGAGAAAAATTCTGGTAGAATTGAGCCAGTAATTCTAAGTGTCCTGCTAAGTGTAAATCATAGGACGATTTGCCTTTCTAAGATGTCAAATATGACCATCAGTCATTCTACAAATAGTGTGTGCCTTGGCATTGAATTTCTAAGCCTTTTCTCCTGGCTCCTGGGAAGGCAGAAAAGTGAGGAACTAGTTTGTTCTATTGACTTAGGCTCCAGACTGCTGAGAACAGTGAGACAGTCCCCAGTCTCCCTCCTGGGCTCCAAATGTATGAAATCAAAGAGAGCCTTTATTAGCTAACAGATAAGTTGAGACCCAAGCATAGTCTATTCATAAGCACCATCAGGAGGCCCATGGTAAAAGTGTTGTCTGGTGGCATTTTTCAGATAGAGAGCTCCAATTTGCAGAGCCCATTCAGTCCCAGCATGAGCTGTGTAAAGCAGCTTGTTCCCTCTTCTCTGGGCTTTTGTTTCTTTGTAGGTATGGGTTAGTGTTGTCAGTTTCAGACTGCAAGCTCCTTCAAATTGGGGGCTTCCTTAGAAATATGCCTGGCTAAAGCATCTGCAAACAGTACATCCTGAGAATGTATTACAGATGTTTTTCCTGACTCTGCAGAAGTTGTTTTTGACTAGAAACCTCTAACCATTCCTTGTCTGAGATTGACTTTTGTTTCTGTCCCTGCTTATCATTATTACCTGCTTATTAGGGATTTATATTGTGGGTTCCCTTATGAATGACCCATTGGGCAGATCTGCTGCTCTCTTTCTTGGCTCTGTGGTCCAGTAAAGTGAAGCCAACCATTCTCATGTAATTTGACCATCCATCAAAATCCTTATAAAATAAAAGACTCATCTTTGAGAAATTATCTCTAGGATTATCTTAAAAGATGAGTCCTTTTATAAACATCTCTATCAAAAAAGTAAGAGAAATCCTAGAGATAAGAGTATTGAGTAGTGAAGATAAATGGGATAAAATATATGAAATAAGTGAAAACCTGCAGTATGCCCACTACTTTATTTACCTCACCATGGTAAAAAAAAAAAAAAGAGGGCAGAGTGTAGAACTAGTAGCAGTGGTGGTATTCTTATCAAGTATACAAGGACTTATTAGAAAGACATTTGCAGGATTATTATAGCATTTTATTGTGTTCTTTTGAAACCCAGTTGGAACCCAGCTAAAGCAAAAGAGGGTCTTAATATGAAAGAGGTGCACAAAACAGTGAGATAAATTGTGTGTCATCATTGAGGGCCCAGTTACAAGTAATCTGAGTCATTGACAATCCAAAACAGTTTCCATTATCTGCAAATTCTACAGTAAAAAGTGTAGAAAGTCCTTTAACAATTTTATTCTTAAAATATGTGTTAAAACAGTGGCTCTTACGAAGTCATGCCAAGAAATTATTAGTTACAGCTATTGCATAAGGTAATACGACGAAGAAATACATATTTGAGGCTCTCTCAGAATGTTTGAATTATTTTAGGAAAAGAAAATTATAACTTTCACTTCAGAATTTGGGTCAGTTCTTTTTGTTCATATTCTAAAATGCTTTTCATAGATCCAGGATGATTGGGCACACAGAATAGGAGCTTATCTCTCTGTGGAAGCAGACAGACTAGAGCAGGAGAGGTGGAGGTCTGGAAATGAGACAGGCCACAGTGGTCCAGCTTGCGCACTGACAGTTGAGAGATGGCAGGTCAAGGAGGTGACACTATTCTTCACACCTGTCTTCCTGGACAGATTCTGGAAGCAGGTGCAGTACAGTGGTCCATGTAGGCAGCTGGGATTGAGGCATTATGGCAGCCAGTGATGGGAACCAGCCCTGGCCTGAGCTTCGAGGGCAGGACTCTACACCTGAACCCCAGTATGCAGAAACAGGGATACAGTGCAGGTCATCCCAACAGAGAATTGTCACAACTCGAGTAAAATTCAGGGACTACTTTATGTAAATAGAGGAAGAGCTCCTGGTTACTAGAACTGGACCACAGACAGGTGCTGGCTACAAGGCTAACTTGACACCAAGTCCTTCGGCCGAGGAGACTAGAATTCCTTAAATCCCCTAAAATCAGCTGCTGCAGCCCCTAGGATAGGCCGTGGATCCAGGTGGCCAGCTGGTCCAGGGGAGGGCAGAGGGCAGGAGCCTTGCAGGGATATCAAGGCCGATGGCAGTGGCCTTGTATGTTCAAAGCCAAACTTACAAGGCAAGATCTTCCATATTCTGCCTCTGTGATTCTTCCTGTCAGGGCATCTTCATGAGAAGAGATGATTATCTTCCCCCTTGTTCACTAGAGAATTCTGTTGTTACCCCTTCGCTCTCAAACTAAAGATGACCTATGAGGCTTTGTCCAGTTTTGCTCTTCATATTAACTTGTAGAGTCTCGTGTCCATTCTACAGGTTGAGTTGGACATTTCCTTGTATTTACTACTGTTGCCAGAGACCAGGGAAAGGTCAGCACCACCACCGAGATTTCCTCTCCCAGCAGCCTGGGCAAATCACCACTTCCAAGTAGGAAATGAGAGAGAAACACACTCTGGCAGCGGGACAATGTCATCATTGGTTGTTTAACTCTTGTTACCAGTATAGTTTTATTTCTTGGGGGAAGAGTGTTGACCTAGAAATTAAGAGACATGGGTATTTACCTGTCCTGTTAATTTTTACTTTTTCTCTGCCTCTCAAGTTGGCTGTGATAAAATCTGTGCCCACCTCCCTGCCCAGGACACATGAGGCGATATGGGTAAGACAATTTGGTGCCCTTTGAAAACAGATAGGCAGTGTGGCTAGTAAGTTTCCTGAGCTCCCCAGCAGACTTAGCAGCAAAGTGCAGAGTGTGTTTATCCTTGATTGACAATTATGCTTTAAAATAAGGGCAATTCTCTTTTTGCTTAGTGTCTCCTTCTCAGCCACCAAGTTTTTCTACAGTCTTCTCATTTGAGGGAAGTTCAGGGGTCATTTCTGGAAGGATGGGGATACTGCAAGGTCACATTTTTCCACATCTCTTTCTCAATCCAAACCAACAGCATTCATGCAATGAGAGAGTCGATCTTGGATAAACCAGCCCAGGTTCACAAGAGTGGTCACATTTCACATACGTACTTCACAAGCAGAACACTTCAGCATGACATAAGATTCAGGCCACAAAAAAATGTATTATTACAAGTGTAAGTTGTTGTAAAGAATTAAATTATGCTGCAAAATAATCAGATGTTATTTTATCTTGAAGACATTTTAATTTCAATTAAATGTCAGGAAGCAAATTAAATCCAAAGTAAAGCTTAACCTAAAATTATGTCTGAAGGCTGGGTCTTTGAGACCAACGGGAATGTGGCTAGAGTTTATTTTTATTTCTTTTAAACACTGTAGGCAGCAGCGTTATTGAAAAAAGCCCCTACAGAAGAGTGTGACGATAGTTCGGCCGTTCACAGTAATGAATCATCTTGCAGCTTGCCATCTATTCTGAATGACAGTAGTGGAATAAAGGAAGCGAAACCCACTCTATGGCTCAACAGTGTTCTTACAAGGGAACAAGGTAACTGTTGTTAAAGGGTCTGTCCACAGCAAAAACGCATTCAGAGTCAACGCAAACACCCTTTCTCAAGGTGTACCTATAAAAAAGCAGACTCAAGAACACTTCTAATTTTAATATGTATAATATGTTATTTGTTTTATACCACCTTCCAATAAATATATGTTTTCATTCAGTCTAACAGGAATAGGAAACCTAATTGTAGATCTGCTGTCCTGCTGAATTTCCAATAAAATAAGTTTTTATAAATTGAAATCTTAACAGGACTAAGCACTTGGCAGTAGATAATTATTATCATCCCACAAAGATGAAGATGATTCTATGAAAATGAGTCCATCAAGTACTTCACATAGAGTACTGTGAAGTTTTTGATATCACTTAATAGAATTTACTCATAATTGGTAAACATTCTTTTTAATTATAATAGAACCTTTTATAAGTTTAAACAGATGATTAAGAATCAGAGTTTATGCCCCCCAAAACTTAATAACCAATTTTTAGTATCCAGAAATTGTGATTATTATTTTTTTTTAAAGATTTTATTTATTTATTTTTCCCCCCAAAGCCCCAGTAGATAGTTGTCTGTCATAGCTGCACATCCTTCTAGTTGCTGTATGTGGGACGCGGCCTCAGCATGGCCGGAGAAGCGGTACGTCGGTGCGCGCCCAGAATCCGAACCCGGGCCACCAGCAGCGGAGCGCGCGCACTTAACCGCTAAGCCACGGGGCCGGCCCGAAAATTGTGATTATTTTAACGTTATTGTTAAGACATGCCAATAAACCGCTATAATGTATTCCCAAGAGAGCTATGAGTTGCTCAGGATATATTCAGAAGCTGATACACATGCACAGGATTTGAGGCTCGCTTGTTTTAAGCCCCAGTCAAATTTGATAGATGTCAGGCTAAATCATTTTGCATGAAAGCAACATAGAGATACCTTAGTTTTAGAATAGGTTTCTTTTTAGGAACAGTACTATTTCAGACAAGAAATAAACTAAGCAAAGAAAGGAGGTGGGGAAGCAGTGAAAATAAAAGGAATGGCAGTTAAGAAAAAAAAAAAAGCAAAGGCCTATTCCGTAAATAAAACCTTGAAATACACTTTTATTATCGTGTTTGATTTTTAGACGTTTCAAGTGGCTGCGGAGACGAGAGCAAGGAAGAGAGCATGGCAGCAAAGATTCCAATCACAGGTAAAGTTATGGTTGCCTAAGAGTTTCAAACACAGGATTCAACCTTGTTTTATAATCAGAACATTCTAGGTTAGTGGTGTGTGGACTCTGCTAAGAGCAAGTATATTCAACTACTACGTGCTGGAGGGGACGATTAATTGTAAGAGCATGATGTGTGCGCTTACATTAGCAGAAACTGAGGTGGAAAATAAGCATGCCTATTGAATTCTTCATGATCATGTTACACAGTTACACGTGTGAGCACCCCATCACATAGCCTTTCAGCACCTGCGTCTGTGTGACAACGTCAGTCTCCGTGGGGAACACCAGTCAGTGTGTGGCCAACTACAGCTGTTTCTGATTTTACTCTTTTCTTTCCTGTGATAATTGAATGTGTCTCATTAAAATAAGAGCAGGAAAAAAAAAAATGCCAGACAAGAAGCTTGCTTGTGCCTCAGTTACAAAGCCCATGTGATAATTTAAAAATTTTAGCAGTAACGTTTCATCAAGACCTATTAAGATTTCTGCACATGTATTACGCTTGTTTAGCTGGAATCTGAATATCATTACATTTTTAGTTTTAGAATATCAACAGCAGCAATGAGTATTCTGAACAGAGTTCTATTTGTCATACGTCTAAATTTACTAGGATCTTATTTTGTAAAGTGGTACACTACTTCATTATAAATTCAAAGGTCTGACTTTAAATATTTATACAAGTAACCACACCACTGCACTGCGGTACTGAGGCATGCATCTGCATATGTGGTCGTTTTGTTGTTTATAAGCGGAAAAGAATAGCTTTCTTTTATGACAATACAATTCATAGCCTGATGATTAATTTTTTAAACTCATGTTTCTGTGATGAACTCTGGTTTTGAAAAAAGAGTTTATAATAGAGCAATTATTGTATATATTCTGCATCAGATAATATTTCATTCCGAAATACAGAGGTTTTCTTTTCTTTTAAACATTTTCCCAGTGATATGTTTATTGCATTTTTATTCTTCATTTTGAGAAAACTCTGGTAGCGTTCCCTCTTTATTTTTTTGTTAGTAGAAGTGTAGATGATCCCAAATTGCAGATAATCAAGAAGTCATTTGGAGACTTTTCTCTTGCATTTATCTTTGAATGCAGAAGTATCTAATGACCTCTGAATTTATTTCAGTTAAAATTATAAAGACTTATTGGAGAGAAACCAGGAAGTGATCTCGTTGCCCATTCTTGCTTCTCTTTTCAGTATTCTTTCCAGTCATTCCCTGCTGTGAGCAGATGACTGTCCTCAAAATTAGTGCAAACGTTATTTTCTCATAGACTTTCTTTATAAGAGAAGAGATAGTTAAGTACTGGAGTTTCAAATCTTTCTTTTTTTCTTGTAGAAAGAGGTGTGATGTGCCTAGAAATAATAAGGGCTATTTACCATTAAGATTTTTAAAGAAATTTTAATTCCAACAACCTACCATCAGTCAATTAATAGTTGGCAGTTTTAAAAAAATGCTTTGTGGGGCCAGCCCGGTGGCGTAGTGGTTAAGTTTGCACGCTCTGCTTTGGCGGCCCGGGGTTCATGGGTTCAGATCCTGGGCGCGGACCTACACCCTGCTCATCAAGCCATGCTATGGAGGCATCCTACATACAAAATAGAGGAAGATTGAGAAAGATGTTAGCTCAGAGACAATCTTCCTCAAACAAAAAGAGGAAGATTGGCAACAGATGTTAGCTCAGGGCCAATCTTCCTCACCAAAAAAAAAAAAAAAAAGAAATAAAGAAAAAAATCCTTTGTGCCTGTTGCATGCCAAAGTTTTAGACATATAAAATAACTTGGGAGATATAAAAATAAACTTTCAAAGCCATTTACTTTGAGCATTTCCATTCTGTCCTCGCCACCATACTCTCTTTCTTCTTTGCTCCCCACCCGCTGGACTTCCCATGAAATTAATGTTTGAGGGCCTCATGTGCCTTGACTCTTTAATGCTGTTGTCATGTCTGTGATTGAAACTACTTTGCTCTCTAAGTTCTTTTTTCCCCAGTTTTTTAAATTGAGATATAATTGACATATAACATTGTAATAGTTTAATCTCTAAGTTCTTGACCATTATCTCTTTATTAAATCTTTGTGTCTTTGGCATAATTATTGGAGATTTGGCCTTGGTAGAGTAAAGCAGGTATATAGTTTGATTTAAGATAGAGTCTGGGGCCAGCCCAGTGGCGCAAGTGGTTAAGTACGCGCGCTCCACTGTGGCAGCCCAGGGTTCTCAGGCTCAGATACCGGGAGTGTACCGACGCACTGCTTGTCAAGCCATGCTGTGGCAGCATCCCATATAAAGTAGAGGAAGATGGGCATGGATGTTAGCTCAGGGCCAATCTTCCTCAGCAAAAAAAAGAGGAGGATTGGCATGGGATGTTAGCTCAGGGCTGAGCTTCCTCACAAAGAAAAAAAAAAAAGATAGACTCTGCCTCCCCCTTTATAATAGTTTTATTGAGACTTTCCTGTTTTATGGGCTGCATTCCTTCTAGAATATTCCAAAGAAAAGGAATATTCCAGAGGCTGTTCTCAGGGTTGAGGGGATGTTGCAATTGAGCCTGGGCTTTGGCATCAGCCGTCAGTGTCAGCATTTTACTCCCTGCTCTATTTCTCCACCTCCCTGAGCCTCTGTACTGGGAAAGCAGACATACCACCTGGCAAGATGGTCTTAAAGTTTACATGAGATCGTGTGTGTGCAAGTGCCAGGCGTGTACTACACACTCAATACATGTAAGCTGCGATTTATAATAATAATATTCATGTGAATGTTAGTAGTAGTATTGATCTTCTGCACTGGCCCCACAGTCCCCAGTTTTTCAAACCAATGCCATCTAGTTAAAAGGAATCTCACAAAGCAAACTCAAAGAGGAAAAGAAGCAGGGGGCTGGGGGTACAGTGCCACAGAAAGCATAATCCTGAGACGAGTCTTGGAAAGGCATCTGAACACCATCTCCTGAATTGCGGTAGCCACTTGGGACCAAGACTCGCCCAAGCCCTGTGCTGCCATAATTCCTCCTAGACAGTGCTTCCCAGTGGTACCGCTAAATTAGTTTCTGCAAGAAATTTCCACTTAAGAACTCAATTGATGATTTGAATCCAGAAGGATATTTACCCCATCAAAAAGGAATCTTGAGGAGAGTTGCATGATATTTTTGGAACTTCTAATTAGTCCCGTGGAGAAACCCTTAGAGAAGAATCACAACAACGTGGTGCAGTGGCTCCTGGGGCTCTCACTGGTCAAGGCCCAGCATCTCTGCCTGTGAGTGCCTGTGTGCCATAACTCTTACAGGCTCACAGGTGAGGGCGTTGCAGGGCACACGGTTCCCAGGCGACAGTCCTCCCCTGCTGTGCCGCCTCACCGTGTGGATGGGCGGATGCAGCATTTCCCCAAGCGTGTTCTGTGCAGGCTCCACCCCGAAAATGCTTCAGGGAATACACATTCTCTGACCAAATCCCGCATAATCGCGCTCTCCCTCTGCAACATGCACAGTGCAGGGAGCACGTTGAAAACTTTTAGACTTTCAGTAAATGACCCATTTAAAGGTGTGAACTTAAAGTTTCAAATAATTATCTTCTATTTGAAAATGGAATCCTTCCTATGAACAGCCAACAGAATTAATATTCTGTGGAACATGTTTTGGGAAATATACACAGATATACACAGAATGTTTTTTAAAACCTTGAGTCTAATGAGGGCACCAGTATTCTTAATACCCTAAAATTATCGTCAACGTTTTCCCATGAGTCCTTTTTGTGGGAATCTCCCTTGTGGATGAGATTGCTTTATAATGAAGCTTTGGCTACTTTAGTGTAACTAAACCCAGTTGATGTTATGATTGAAAGTTACTTGTTAAAGCTGCTTCCTGAATTGACGAATTGACGACCAGCATGTTCCAGTAGTGAGTTTGGACAGTCCAGAAGTGCTCTTCTTTAGTGTGGGTCCTTCTGCGTGACTATTTGCTTTACAGCCGTCTCAGAGGAGATGTAGTAGAGAAAGACACCGAAGTGAACCCAGGCAGGCACCAGGAGTTTGGGCAGAATGGAGGGGAAGCTCTGAATGATGAGGGCCCTGGGGAAGTTTAACCTGAGAAGGGTACAAAAGCTATCTTTAAATATTTGCGAGGCCTCCACGTACAAGACAGAACGTTGATCAAGCGTAATTTTAGAGTCTCTCAGGGGGCTCTGTGTGTGAGTGGTGCAGGGAAGGAATTCACAGCTCAGTAATGGAAGAACTTTCTAGCTCTTCTTTGAGGCAAAACCAAGCTGAGTGTCTTCCAGGTATAAGATTCTGTGCTGGGTGCTTGAACCATGGCAGGAACCTACTCTCTAGAGGGACACTGTGGAAGGAATTCTTGTTTCTGGAACTGACGTTCCTTCTAATGCTAAGAGACTGTGATTCTCATTCCATATGAAAGAAGTCAAATGTGCCAATATTCTCATTTCTTTATTTCCCTTTCTTATTTGCTTATCACTTCCAAACATAGGTCTCCTTGGCAGAGGGGCTCATCCTTAAAGAGTTTGCTGTCACTCTGAAGGCATCTGCTTTGTTAATCATTTGCAGAGTGTTGGTTTCATAAGTTGAGCTCCTGCAATCTGTGCTAAGATTTACATAGAAACCCTCCCGTACACAGACCCACACACACAACCAGAATAAATATTCCCACAGCCTGTATGATCTGTTGTTGTTAACACAATCTACCCCTTTCATTAGTCTGGTTGTTCACAGTGAAGAATTAAGGTAGAAATCAAAGAATAATTTTGATATCTATGAATGTGTGGTTTTCTCCCTATAATAGATAGTATATCATTTGCATGTATATTACACCTTTACTTTGGCTAAGTCCTGGGAATAAGACTGGGTCCTTGCCCCTCCTAAGTCTTCATCATCTCTGATCCTCACAACAGTCCTGTGGGGTAAACATTAGGGACCCATTCTACAGTCAGTCCAACAGAAACTTAGGAAGGTTGAGTCCTGCTCAAGGCCATATAGCTAGTGTGTTGGATCTTGAATCGAACTCAAACTTCAAGATTTAATCCCTGAACTCCTTCTGTTCCACCAGCCTGCTGCTTTCGTTTTACAAGAGAGGCGACTGCATCAAGGTGTCTGGATTAATTAAACATCAGTGTATATCATCACAAAAGATGAGCTCCACAAGGATGCTTTGCGAGTGATGATGAGCGAAGCTATACCTTTCCTTTCTCTCGTGTTAGGCCTAGAGAGGTGGGCACTTGCAAGGATTTCCGAGTATGGATTTTGCCAGGAGGTGTGTGTGCCCTTTATACAGCGGGGCGAGCCTGAGTACACGTGCAGGACTAGAATACTCAGGTCAGTGCTTCCCTGGAACACTTAGACCAGGATTAAAGCCATGCTTATCTAGATTATGAGGGAAAATCTCATCTGAACTACTTATACCCCCAAGTGAAATTTCCCACGTTGGCAATTTTATTTGTATTCATACTGAATTTACCTCTGAGAGTGAAGTGAGTTTTAGTTTTAGCAAGTGACACAGGTTATGCTAAATGTCATAGAAACCCGTCACCTGACACGGTATCTGGCACACAACACAGTGGGCACTCAGTTTGTCAAACGAATGAATAAAAACGAGTTGGAATCCAAAGATTAAGGAGTTTCCTTAAATGCTTGTTGATTCAGGCCAGAACGCTGTCTCTTTCACTCAGTCACTCTACCAATACTTTCCCCACCCCACGTGCCCATCCTGGCAAAACTCATCTCCTTAAGCTCCGTGTGAAAAGGGCTCTCAGCTTTTATCTGAAGAGGATTAAGCCTCTAAGAATGTCCATTCAGCCTCTCATTCTTTTGACTCCTATTCTCTCGGTCAAGCTGTGTTGAAAGTGGTTGCCTGACAGTGCCGTTTCTCACTGATATTCTTTGGCAAGCTGAAATATTCAATGTCATACTAAGGTATGTCCATTTAGAAGCTGTGAGGGAGGTCAGCCACTTGGGGTTCTGGGCAGTGCTTCTCAAAACGTTATTGCTTGAGTTTTACATCAAATTGGAAAAGGCTGGGAACATACAATAGCCAGGTTGTCATTGGTGACTGGATTTACCCTGGGAGAGAAGACTGTGGTGACAACGTTGGACGCCAGAGTACAGTGGCGTAACACTCCACTAAGGAGACTTTACTAAGAATGTGTCTCACCTGTCCTGTCCCAGAAATGCACGAGGATCAGGAAAGACGTGTTACCTGCCAAGCCTGGGAGCCCCAACTCGTGCAAAACCAGGGGAACCATCTCATGCTGCTGGATTGTCCATTGCAGTCCCTGTGGCCCTGTCTCTGTGGTAGATGTCAGGCTGCTGGGGCTTCCCCTTTGCTGCTACAGCAAAGCGTCTTCACTCATGACATTACAGGGCGGTGGTGTTTGTTTAACATGGTCAGTAAAGAATGAAAGGCACCTTTCTGAAGAGTGTTTTCGATTGGTTGCTCCTGCATTCAAGGAAATTAATTCATAAATGCCTAGAGAAATTCTCCTTGGTCGTTGACAGTAGAATCCTGGGTGGATACCTATGCCCCAGCCACACCCTTGACCAGTTACATCAGAACCTCTAGGGGTGGGGCTCAGGCATCAGTCTTTTATAACACCCCCAGGTGACTCCCCAGGTTTGAGAACCATGGAGCAGGGGGTCTCAAAGCTGAAAGAGCCTTTGTAGGTCATGTTGTGAAACACCTTCATTTTATGCAAGAGACTCAAGTGGGGAGAGAAGAGGTTGGGCTTCAGATACTTTAATAAAATCGAGGATCACGAAGTGTATTATTTTCCTAGGGCTGTTGTAACAAAGTACCACAAACTTAAAACAACAGAAATGTATTCTCTCCCAGTTCTGGATGCCAGAAGTCTAAACCAAAGGCCAGCAGTGCCGTGCTCCTGAAGGCTCTAGGGGAGAAGGCTTCCTTGCCTGTTGCAGCTTCTGGTGGCTCTCAGTTTGTGACAGCTTGACTTCAGTCTCTGCCTCCATCAGCACATCACCTTCTTTTCTGTCTCTGTGTCCACTCTTCCTGTCAGGATGCCTGTCATTGGATTTAGGGCCCACCACAAATCTAGGATGATTTCATCTTGAGATCCTTAACTAATTACATCTGCAAAGAACCTATTTCCAAATAAGGTCACATTCTGAGGTTCTGGGTGGACATGAATTTTAGGGGAGACATCATTCAACCCACTGTAGGGGGTGAAGAGAGATTTCTTCATATTTTACATTTCTAACATCTAGTTCATCTTATACATTGATTATTCCTGACCCTACTATAATGCTAATGATAATATTATTGTCTTTATTTCTGATTCTTCTCATTATATAAATCATTGAATGCAAATTGCTAAAAATATTGTTTTTAAAAATATTTAATTATGCCAATAAAATATAGCTTCCTGATCAAGATTACTCAATCTTTGAAAAGTTCAAGATTGCATGACTTGGAGAGTTAAAAATTCCCCTCCCATGGCTGAACAATGTTAAGTGGCAGGCACTATGGTTATAAATTTACATATGAAGTAATACCAGCGGAACTGTTCAGTTCAGTTTTGGAACATTCGTTAAAGTTCAGTTACAAGCCTGACATTTATTTTCAAGTGTAATTGTTGAATTACTCCGTAGAAATTAAGAATGTGATGTAAATTTTTTTTTTTAACTGAGGAAGATTCACCCTGAGCTAACATCTGTTGCCAATCTTCCTCTTGTTTTTGCTTGAGGAAGGCTAGCCCTAGGCTAACATCTGTGCCAGTCTTCCTCTATTTTGTATGTGGGTCGCCGCCACAGCATGGCTGACAAGTTGTATAGGTTGGTACCCAGGATCCGAGCCTGCGAACCCAGGCTGCCGAAGCGGAGCATGCCGAACTTAACCACTATGCCATAGGGCTGGCCCCTAAATATTTATTTTCTGAAGCAGCTTCAGGCAACTCATGTGAAGTAGGAGTTTCTCTTCTCTGTACATCAGCAGTCTCTGAGAGCACAGAGAAACCTTGGCAATAGATTTACAGGCCCACAACACTGGGGGAGTGGAGTTTATTGCAGAAAGTCTGGACATGAAAAGTGATTCTCGTCATGGATCCAACCTATGTATTTCAGGTTCACGTTGACTTATGGCCTTTGAAAAAAATCCTAAATATAGATGAGTTTTCTGTATTTTCAGAATTGTGAAGGCACCCATATCCTAATATTTTCTTGTTTTCATTTGAGCAGATTACTAGACAAATGACTTCTGGATTTTCAGTGATAATATTTATCTTTAGAATTAATTTTAGAAATATATGTCACAATTTTTATTTTATTTTACAAAAATGACTGTTTGCTGCATCAGCAACACATCTAGTAACAGTGTGGAAAAAAATTTGCATGGGTGTAGAAATATGTGAAAAGTAACAGCACTGGGAAACTCAGTGGACAGAAAATACTTTTCAAATTTAATTTTTAAATTTCTACATACTTCCTATAGGAATAGTAATTCCCCTTCCTTACTCAAAGATGCCCAGTTCTTTGTTGGTTCAAGGTTGTTTTTCTATTTGTAGTGATGGTATTGTTTGCATCTCCCTTTGTTACTCCTTTTCCGGGCCCAACTTTTCTTTCTTTCATTAGGGATTTCTGCGCAAGCCAGAGGCAGATTCTCTGCCTGGAGACACCCCTAGAGGCTGGTGAACCCTGCCTCTCTCTGGTTCTTGTAATGAGTTGTTAAAAGCACTTTTTCATCAAATATTTTCTTTTTCTTTTTCTTTCTAGATTTAGAAATATTTTAGCAGGTGTACATTTGCATATAAAAGAGAATAAAAGATAAGAAGTTGAGGCTTTTTCTTTCTTCCCTCCTCAACATCATCTCTCTCCTATCTCCCTTTATTCAGCATGTTTTCGCTTTCCTTCTCTGGCTGTTTCCATTTTCTAGACACGAAATGCATATCCAAAAAAAAAAAAAAAACAATCTCAGTGATTCTTCACCACTTTGTAGGAAGATAGATGATTGGGTTTGGCTGGCTTATGTAACAAAGTAGGGAAAAACATATTTATCTCTTTGTGTCATCAGTCTGGAATTAATAGCCAAGGATGGATTTTAACCCCCGGACTCCTTTATTTTATGTTTTAAATTGCAATATTTTCTACTTTTTAAATTAAATCTTGACACAGATTTGAGTGTATAATAGATGCTTGACTGAGAGATCCAGAACTGAAAGCTTGAGCATGCAGATATATTTGTTTCTGTGTGTACCAGAACATTCTAATTGACAATAATTGTATTCTTTAGAAATATTTGTTTTATCTAATTATACGCACTTCTCAATAATTTTCTGAGAGTTTGACATGACTAATGAGCGGAAACGTTTCTCTGGAGTTCTCAGTCACAGGCTGGAAAGTAAAGCCTTAAGGGGCTACCTAGTCCTCGAATTTGCAGACTTAGGGTTTACTTGCAGTTGAGAAGACTCAAGTCTTTTCTCCTTGGAACTGGAGGAACTCGGCCCCCACTTGTCTATAGCAGGCTGATTTGAACTCTAGACTTGTTACTTTTGCTCTTTTGTTCGTTCATTCATTTCGTAACTATAAATCTGCAGGGCAATACAGTGCAGCTTTGAACTGCTTGATTCTTCACTATCCTTCTTCCTTCTAGGAGAGCCTGGGCCTGAGTTACCAGAAACTTCATGCCCGTAGCTTTGCCTACTTGACTTATGAAGTTGGCGTCCTGGCCAAGACCTCTAGGCTTTTCCAGGAGGAGGTCTGAATTGTTCGAGTGCCCCTAGCAAGACGTAGACTCTTGCCTCCAAAGAGTCTGAAGCCTGGTCTATTTGATACAAGCAGCTACTTAAAAACCTCCACACAGCTCTTGCAGCCTGCCTTGATAGTGTGTTCCCGGGTCTCTCAGCTCTGTCAACTACGGAAGCTTTTGCTAACATCTAGCTTATATCCCTTGGCTGAAGTTTTTCTCCGAGTGTTCTTGTGCCACTTTTAGGGAACACAGAAAAAATTGCTCACCACCATCTAGTTTCGAGGTTTCCAATGTGTTCTGTTTGGCCTGTGCAGTGTTGCATTTTTTTTTTTTAAGAAAGGCAGGAGTCTGGCAAGACTAGGCCCACTTTCCCACCTGGCAGCAGTTGGCTGTAGCCGGAGAACAGCTGTCCCCCCTGGCCAGGCATGTGCTCTCCAGCTGGCCAGACTCACTTCTCTGTGCTACCTGCTTGGCCCCAGAGCATCTGCATTTATAATCCTGCCCTGTCCAATCTATGCAATTTCTGTTCTTAAACCCTCTTCCCTTGTTTCTACGCAGGCTATGTAGCCTTTATCCTCTCATTGTTATTTTTTAACCAAACCTTAATTTTGTTTTTCCTTTTTGGGTTGTTTCCCAGTCCTTCAAATGTTTTGTGCAGCTCTTCTGACTAAAACAGGGGTGACTGAGGGTGTGATACATGCCATGGGAGAATGACCACAGCTCTGAGCATCTGCTGCCCGACACAGACCTCCTGTTAGACAGCAGCACCTGCCGCCTGCTCCAACCCCTCTGGCTGGTTTGGTGTCTTGGTCCTGCCTCAGTTAGTGTTTCTTCCTCCAAGTGAATACACTTAATCCTTTCACCTTTTAAACTTCACTTTGCCCTTAAACCACACGAGGAAGCATGCATCGGGGATGGGAGCAGGCCATGTGCCCAGCAGTCCTCAGCTTGATTTTGCCAACCCTCTATTACTTAGGTCAGGGCGGCTATGTCCCAGATAAAAATTGTCCGGGTGAGCTTCACTGACTTTCCGCTTAGAGAAGGGCTACAGAAGGTTTAAAGATCAAATACCAGTAAGGAGCTATGGCTGGGAAGCGGGGTGGGCTCTGGGAGAACGAGACTGGAGAGACAAGCTACATCCCTCCAAAACTGTGTACGGTTGAAAGCAGACTCAGGGCAGCCTTGAAGGGAAAGGCCAGTTACAGAGTCCAAGTCCTTCAAGAAGCAAGGGAAGGGTAGATCCTACAATTCCTCACCCACAAGAAAAGAAACTTTGTAACTATGTATGGTGACTGATGTTAACTAACTGTGGTGATCATTTCACAATATGTACAAATATTGGATCATTATGTTGCATACCTGAAACTAATATAATGCTGTATGTTGATTATACTTCAATTAAAAAAAAAGAATAAGAGGAAGGAAGAGAAGGAAACCAGAATGGAAAGTGTGTGGAACATGGAAATGGCCTTTCTTTTCCAGAGTGGTAAAATAAAATGGTCCCTTGCTGCTAATGTGAATTCACTTCACATTCCTCCTTTGCTAGACTCAGACCAGTGATAATATCCGTACTGTCCTATATTTGGACAGAATACTTAATCCTCCCAAATGTGAAATTAACTCACAACTACTAGCTTTATATTTTTCACGAAAATCTTCTCCTAAAAATAAAAGGCACGTGTTTTCTGAGGAGCAGGAGAGCCAGCTCACTGGAGTCAGATGATTTACCTCACAACAATAGATGAGAGGAAAGCCTAACTCCAGCTTCCAGCTGCCAGGAGCCTTTGTTTACCAAGAAGCTACTCTTTTTTTCTTTTCCTATTCTTTTTTTTTTTTAACTTTTATCTTTGCTCTCTTTTCCTTGACCAAGTCAGTATAATTGAGTGCAGAAATAGCATATGGTCATTATGATCTGGACTTGTATCCTAAAAGCTGAAAAACTTTTTGGTTGATCTTTATAGAATAAAAACAAAACAGAACATTTTTACCTCTTTTACAGTGATTCCTTACCTTTTTAGAATTCTTTGATTTTATTGATACTTCTCCTCTCCCAAAAGTACCTTACCACAAATCTGAAGTAATATAGGTAGTAGGACTGACAGGAGAGTGTTATGATGCTGTCCTAGGACAGTGGGACTAATCTACAGCAAGAAACACTTTCTGTCCTAGGCCAGTACCCAACACATATACACAAGTTATGCAAAACAGTACTTTCCCCTTCTGCATGCATGACATCTGGTGTTTTCTTTATTAAATTTGTCAAAATACTAGTTCAGGTTTGCCCAACTAATATCACAATCCAGCAATGTTAAAAAGTGTTGCCTTAGGATTTATTATTTTCAGAGTTGAGTCCCTGATCTGTACATATTTTAACTATATAGCATTTAATATTTCAAAATATGATGCTCATTTTAAGTACTTATTTTTATCTTGATTGATTCTCAGTAGGGCAAGATAAGTTACATTTGTATTCGTCAGTGTGACGGTAGTTTTAATCCAGTAATAAGGGGCTCATGGTTAAGTTCTTAAATTGAACCAGCAAAAGCAGGAAAGCAGTGATTGCCAGCCTCCGGTGCTGACAGCAGGAGTCCTTTTGTTTGTGGCCATGTTGGAGATGTGGACGTGGATGCTGTTTTGTTATGTCTGTGCTAAAACTCTATTTCTCCAGCCTCTCTTTCATCCAGGCATCCTTGAGCCTTGAGGTAATGGGAAAGTTGTGTCTCTCAGGTTCTTTACGTGATCATTATTTATTGTTTTTCCCAACAGTCTTCCCCACTTTAACTTACAGCAGACACTGTTAACAGTCCTGCAGGGTAAGGGTGTCCTGTGGGTGCCCAGGCTGCTGCTGACCCCTCTGGGGCACCTGGCTTTGCTCCCTGCAGATGCTCTTCTCTGTCCCTACGATGAGCCTGGTTAGATTTTCTCAGCGGTGGGTCCCCCAGCTCATCCTGCTGCCGCCTCCCCTTCCTGACCTTCCCGCCCCTCACTCAGCCCAGAGACCCCACACTCGAATGTGCAAGCCTGAGGGCCAGGGCAGCGCGTGCTGCAGAGGACCAGCTGCCCAACCAAGGCAGTCAGTTATGTGTCTTCTGATTCATTCCTGTAGCCGCTTCTGCAAGGCCTGGACTGGAGAGAAACCATTTTACTGTGAGTTGAACCTATCCACAGACCCACTCAAAATAATGACTAGAATTTGGCCACCTCAAATACATTCATACAACTTGACTTCGAGTCTTGAAACCTGGGTTCAACTAAATTGTTTTTCGTTTGTTTGTTTTCAGAGTTTCTAAAAAGGGACAGTTCAAAAAACTAATTTGCATGCATTTGAAAAGTGTTAACATCGTAGGAGGAATTCAAGAAACTTGTTTCTAGGTAGTAGAAAATTCAGTATTTCTGTGTATTTTTTTCACACCTAAAGCAGTTAATAACAATTTAGCAATATCATATATCCAATCAGTGTTCAGTCAGGAGCCAAGCAGATATCTTTTCAGTTGATGTTTTTTGATGAGTAGCCAAACTGTGCCATTGCACTGCATTTGGCTCATATGTCTCTTAAGTAGCGTCACCATATAATTTATTGTCTAAATTAGGAAACTTTTGATTAACAAAAGACAACTCTATTAATTATTATGCTGGGACAACAGGCAGAAACCTGAATTGTCATGGACAAATTCTACTTTTTATTTTAATTGTGGTAAAAAATACATAACTTTAAATTTACCATCTTAACTGTTCTTAAGTGTGCAGCTCAGTAGTGTTAAGTATATTCACATTGTTGTGCAACAGATCTCTAGAACTTTTTCATCTTGCAATACTGAAACACTATACCCACTAAACACTAATACTCCCTCCCCCTTCTTCCCAGCCCTTAATAACCACCTTTCCACTTTCTGTTTCTATGATTTTGACCACTTTTGTTACTTCATATGAGTGGAATCATACAGTACTTGGCCTCTTGTGACTGGCTTATTTCGCTTAGTATAAGGTCCTCAGGGTTCATCTACACTGTAGTATGTGACAGGATTTCCTTCTTTTTAAAGGCTGCATAATATTCCATTGTATGTACATGCCACATTTTCTTTATCCATTCAACTACTGATGGACATTTGGGTTGCTTCCACCTCTTGGCCATTGTGGAAAATGCTGTGATGAACAAGGGTGTGCCAATAACTCTTTGAGATCCTGTTTTTAGTTCTTTTGGATATATACCCAGAGTGGATTGCTGGATCATATAGTAATTCTATTTTTAATTTGTTGAGGAAGCTCCATACTGTTTTCCCTAATAGCTACACCCACCAGCAGTGCACAAGAGTTCCGATTTGTCCACATCCTCCACAACGCTGATTTTCTGTTCTTTTGATAGTGGCCATCCTGATGGGTGTGAGGTGATATCTCATTGTGGTTTTGATTTACGTTTCCCTGGTGATTAGTGATTTTGAGCATCTTTTCATGTGCTTATTGACCATTTGTATATGGAGAAATGTCTATTCAAGCACTTTGCCCATTTTTAATCGGGTTATTTGATTTTTGTTATTGTTGTCGAGTGGTAGAAGTTCCTTATATATTCTGGATATTAACCCGTTTTCAAATATATGATTTCAGTTATTTTCTCCCATTGTGTAGGTTGCCTTTTCACTCTGTTGATTGTTTCCTTTGACATGCAAAAGTTAAGTTTGAGATAGTCCTGTGTGTCTATTTTTAATTTTGTTGACTGTGCTTTTGGTGTCATATCCAAGAAATCGTTGCCAAAACCAATGTCCTGAAGCTTTTCTCCTATGTTTTCTTCTGGGAATTTAATAGTTTTCAGTCTTATGTTTAAGTCTTTAACCCTTTTTGAGTTGATTTTGTGTATGGTATAAGGTAAGGGTCCAACTTCATTCTTTTGCATGTGGATATCCAGTTATCTGTGCCTTTTTTTAAATCTGTAGAAACAAAAGCCTACCAGTTGCTGAAGTGGTCTACCCTTCAGGATAATACAAATCAAACTGAAGACAGGTTCCAAAAGGCAGATGCTTCTGCATCACAACTGTCAGGTAAGTGAGCAGATTCAGCACTCACAGCCAGTGTCTAGGTGACCCAAGGCAGCAGCTAGTGCTGTGCTCAGGGAAGGGTGGTCATTCTTTGAAAGTTTCTGGAGTTTGCTTTGTAATAAGCTATCACTGGATCAGAATCAGCCAGTACTTTTTCAGTCCTTAACAAACAAGAATTTGGAAGAGTCTTCTCTCCTGGATATGTGCCAGCCCTGGCATGGCGATGGTCCTTACAGGCCCTTGGATTATACCTGGCATGTCATGATAGTAACTTGTCACTAAGTACCACAGGAGACACCCCAAATTCTTTCTTTTCCCACATCTTCCAGTTTCTTAATCATCAATGGGGAACATCATCCTGGGCTATTTTCCCTCACCAGAATGTTGGAAAACTTTGGGCTTTTTAAATGAAAAGACTGTAAATCCCAGTAAAGCTAAATTTTAAGCTTAAGTGTAGTTCCTTCAATCTAGGATTTTTGTTTTAATTGTAATTTTCTTTGTTTTCCTATACTTTATTGCATTTTTATTATTTTCATTGGTTTTTATTTTATTACACCTTTTTTTAGTATGTCACTTCAGCTCCCTTTGTGAAAATAAATGGATTCATACAGAAGGAAGTACACCTTAGTCACTTCCTTATCCTTACATAAACCACCATTCCATAATTTCACCCATCAGAATGAACAGTGATCTCTTAACATCACATAATTCCCAGGCCATATCCAGATTTCCCAATTGTCTCAAAGATGTCTATATCAGACAGGCATTTTTTCGAGGGACATATGGTGCATTAGACTTAGCTGTCTGTCTTCAGAGAGCTATTTCCTAGATAATATTAGTGTTAGAATTGGTTGCTGCAAAATTCTGTTATTTTGGTTGTTTTGAGGATTCAGTGAGCCACTGCAGGCGAAATGCCCAGCACAGGGCCTGTTAGAGAGCAGCCCTCAGCGACTGCTGGCCGCGGTGGTGCTGGGTGTTATGTGAACTCCGCGAATGTGAGACATTGTAGTTGGCTGAGGTATGAAGCAGGGCCTCTGCCCCGATGGAGGGCTTCATCACTTTGGAAAGATGTAGCACTCGTGAGCCCTTAACCGTTTGCTTTTCACCACTTTCTTCACATTTGAGTCACAGAATTAGAATCCAGAGAGATTTAGAAAGTATTTATCCAACCCCCTCATTTCACAAAAGGAGGCGACAAGAGAGTAGCACCTCCCTCAGAGCCTTACAGCCAGTTAGCAGACACACGTGGTTGGAAGGTGACTCCACACATCTATGTTTGGTAAGTTTATTTTATATGGATAGTTAATTGGACAAGTTCAAAGGATGAGTAAATTTGACATAAGTTGTAGTCCCTTGGATGTATATCAAAAATGTTGGGGGCCGGCCTCATGGCTTAGTGGTTAAGTGCGTGTGCTCCGCTACTGGCGGCCCGGTTCGCATCCCGGGCACACACCGACGCACCGCTTCTGCAGCCATGCTGAGGCCGCATCCCACATACAGTAACTAGAAGGATGCGCAACTATGACATACAACTATCTACTGGGGCTTTGGGGGAAAAAAAGAAGGAGGATTGGCAATAGATGTTAGCTCAGAGCCGGTTTTCCTCAGCAAAAAGAGGAGGATTAGCATGGATGTTAGCTCAGGGCTCATCTTCCTCACACACACAAAAAAATGTTGGTACTATTAATATACTAATGATTAATGTATTTGTTTATTAATTTATTCATAAGTGATACTTTATAGGTTGTATAATCAAGCACCCCTAGATTCAGTTCCCTCACTCCACACTCAAATTTACACTATGTGCTTTGCAAGATTCCACATTTTCCTGCGTTGGGATCATAGAAGTCCTTCTGGTGGTGTCAGCCATCTCTGAGGTCAGATACGGCCTCTGGCGTTTAGTTTACGTGTGGTCACACAATACTTTTCACTCTCACTCTCACTCTCTCGCTCTCACTCTGATCCTGGGGACTTCTCTGAGCTCCAAAGAGAAGCAGGAGGCAGGCTGGCAGGGTGGAGGGAAACGGAAGCCATGTACCCCGTGGTTAGCGTACCCCGCTACTGCTGTTACAGGTAGTGGTGAGGATGGGCACCCTGAACTCAGGAGCCACCCCAAATCTGACTATTGAAGAAGCAGTGCATGTTTCAGTTACTTTCTGCATCAGATGTGTTAGGTCTCTGCCTCTGGACCTGTCACTAAGGAAAGCCACTGCCACCTTGCGCCTTCCTTTCCATGTCTGAAAAGGCCTTATGCTGGTAAGCACATGGAAACCCTCTTCAGGCTGAGCACGGACACATTCTTAAGAGAATGGCTTGGCTGCAGAGGTTACATGCAGGCAAGCAGGTTACAGGATAGAAACTCAGCAAATGCCTTTTGCAGAGACACCCATGCACTCTCTATCCGTGATCTCAGGTGACTGCCAGTTAAGAATCAGACTTGAAGCAGAAACATCCAAGGCTGAAGTCACCCAGGGGGCAGAGGTCAAGGATTGCCCTGCACGCTGATAGCATCATGGGAACAGTCTGGTTCCCCTGGCTCCAGGAAAGAGGTGGATTGTGCATCTTCCCCATCAACTTTTTCAGGCTGGTTAAAGAGTGGCCTTGATGGTTTTCAATGGAGATTCAGTCTCTCCTGGGAGATGGAAAAACAGAGGATTTGGCAGAGGGCTTAAGGGTGGGTGGGGTGGGTAACTGTCATCCAGCGGTGTCAGTTATTTCTGAGACCTGGTTCCCACCACCCATTATTTTGATGATCCCTTGCTGCCCATGTGTTATAACAAGGTGAATTATCCAGTGCATGGTGCTGTAGTAGAGACCCATGTGCTCACATGTGCATCGTGGTCATTTGGAATAGAGCTCTTCGAATGATTTTATTTTTTATTTTTTGTGGCTTCTAAGTATCACCGGAAAACGCTCCACTTCCTTTCAGAGTTCTATCAACATGTTCCTTGCCTCAGAAGCTCCCTGCCTTCTGTGGCTTGAGCAGCATCTTCTCCTGTTGACATTTGTTTCACCAAAGTTATTGTGAGCCCTCTTCTTCACTCGTTGCTGCGTGGTGGCTGACACTCCCTCTCCATGTTTGTGCTTCTCACAGGTTTGAATATTGGCAGCGGTACATTCAGGACAAAGACAACTAACAAAATCGCTTCGGAAGCTAGTTTTTCATTTAGTGAAGGAAGTCGTTTGTCAAGGTAAAGTCGTGAAAGCCTGTCTAAATAGCGGCAACACGATAAGAAATGTCGCTACGCAATGAATTAAACTCCGGCCGCGTGTTCTTTTGTTTTGTGACTTGATGGAAGGTTATGGTTTGGGGTTTTGTTTATCTAAAATAACAGTTGAAACTTTAGTCTACCTTTGAAAATATTTGCACCAGAGTCAAGTATTGTTTTGCAGCTGTTGTTTCCTTGGTTTAAGACTCAATTGACACCTCAGTGAACCACGAATTAGCGTCTACAGCTGCTCACAGTAGGGCTGCTTAGAGACCACACAATGGAGGGTGTCGGAAAAGGGCAGAGAGAAAAATGTCAGGCCTTAAAGGAAATAAAGTGGCCTGTTTCTTCTTTCTGAGATGGCTGATACATATACTAGCAATTTCTGGTTATTTGTTTTTGTATTCCTATTTCTTACCAAGTACTTGAGCTAAATTATTCTTTCCTTTCCTGATACTTTCTTCCTTATTTTCCATAAAGGACAAAATATATTTTTTCAGTTTTGTTAAACAGTAGCACTTCTTGTAAGTTTTTCAAGCAATGATAAGTGAGTTGTGTGCGAGATTTGTCATCAACATAAAATACTGATCAGGCAAGGGCACTGAGTCACTGGGGAAGAATTTATAGATGGGAATGGAAGCAGTCACCTGCTGAAATACCTCCCTTGTTGCTTTGGGCTAAATATCATTTAAAACAGCCCAAGTCTCCTTTAGTAATAGCATTTCTCATTAAAAAGATGTCCTTTAGATGACTGCATTCCATTTGAATTAGTTGCTTGCCCCTGATGAAATTTTAAAGCAGGAACTTTACATTTCTCATGTTCCTTAATTTTGATGATGAAGTTTAACTTATTTATTCATTTATTTAGGTGCTTCTGCTTTTGGTGTCAGATCTAAGAGTCCATTGCCAAATACAAGGTCATGAAGATTTATGCCTGTGTGTTCTTCTAAGTGTTTTATAGTTTTAGCTCTTCAATTTAAGTGTATGATCCATTTTGAGTAAACTTTTGCTTATGGGATAAGGTTAGGGTCTAACTTCATTCTTTTGCATATAGCTATTCAATTGTCACAGCACCATGGGCACTCTTGTGAAAAATCAGTTGACCATAGGTGTATAGGTTTATTTCTGGTCTTTCAGTTCTGTTCCATTGATCTGTATGTTTGTCCTTGTACCAGTACCACACTGTCTTGACAACTGTTGCTTTGTAGTAACTTTTGCAATTGGGAAGTATGAGTCTTACACTATTTATTCTTCTTTTTCAGAATTGTTTTGTTAGCTGTAGCTTGTTGCCTTAGAATTCCGTATGAATTTAGAATGAACTTCAGAGTATAAGTTTTGCATTTCTTTGGTTAATTTATTCCTGGTTTTGGATACTATTGTGAATGGAATTGTTTTCTTAATTTTACTTTTGGGTTTTTCAATGCAAATGTATAGAAATTCAATTGGGTTTTGTATATTGATCTTGTATCCTGCAACCTTGCTGAACTCATTTATTACTTCTAATAGTTTTTTGGTAGACTCCTTAGGATTTTCTATATACAGGATCACTTCATGCAAATAGAGATAGTTTTACCTCCTCCTTTCCGATATAGATGCCTTTTATTTCTTTTTCTTGCCTAAATGCCCTGGTTAGAACCTCGGCTACAATTTAGAATAGAAATGGCAAGAGTGGAAATCTTTGTCTTGTTCCTAATCTTAAAGGGAAACCATCCAGTATGTCACCATTAAGTATGATGTTAACTGGAGATTTTTTGTAGATGCCCTTTATATTGAGGAACTTCCCTTCTGTTCCTAGTTTATTGAGTTTTTTTTAAATCATGAAAGCGTGTTGGATTTTGTCAAATGCTTTTTCCTACATCTGCTGAGTTGGTCTTGTGATTTTTTGTTTTTCATTCTATTTGTATGATGTATTACATTAATTGTTTTTGGACGTTAAACCAACTTTGCATCCCTAGGATAAATCCCACTTGGTCATGGTGTATAATTCTCTTTATATATTGCTAGATTCAGTTAGCTAGTATTTTGTTGAGGACTTTTACATCCATGTTGGTAAGAGATATTAGTCTGTAGTTTTGTTTTCTTTTTTTTTTTGGTGAGGAAGATTAGCCCTGAGCTAACATCCGTTGCCAATCTTCCTCTTCTTGCAGAGGACGATTGGCCCTGGGGTAACATCCGTGCCCATCTTCCTCTATTTATTTTTTTTTAATATGGGACACCGCCATAGCATGGCTTGACAAGCGGTCCATCAGTCCATACCCGGGATCCAAACCTGTGAACCCTGGGCCGCCACAGTGGAGCGTGCAAACTTAATCTCTACGCCACCAGGCTGGCCCCTGTAGTTTTGCTTTCTTGTGACATCTTTGTCTGACTTTGGTATCGGGGTAATATTAGCCCCATAAAATGTAGTGGAAAGTGTTTCTTCCTCTTCTTTTTTTTTTTTTTTTGTAAGAATTGGTGTTAATTCTTCCTTGAGTGTTTGGTAGATTTCAGCGGTGAAACCATTTATGCCTGGGCTTTTCTTTGTGCATAGTTTGTGGATTACTGATTCAATCTCTTCACTTATTATAGGTTTATTCAGATTATCTTGAGTCATTTTTGTAGTTTGTGTTTTTCTAGTAATTTGTGTATTTCATCTAAGTTATCTAATTTGTGTACTATTATTCATAGTATTTGTTTATAATCCTTTTTGTTTCTGTAAGGTTGGTAATCTTGTCCTGTCTTTTTTTTTTTTTCCTTCAGTTTTGTCTTTTTTTTAATTGATGTTTTAATAGTTTTTAACATTGTGAAATTTTGGGTTGTACATGTTTGTTTGTCCATCACCATATATATGTCTCCCTTCAACCCTTGTGCCCACCCCCCACCCCCATTGCCCCTGGTAACCACAATACAGTTTTCTCTGTCCATGTGTTGGTTTATATTCCACATATGAATGAGATCATACAGTGTTTGTCTTTCTCTTTCTGGCTTCCTTCATTTAACATAATACCCTCCAGGCCCATCCATGTTGTTGCAAATGGGACGATTTTGTCTTTTTTTATGGCTGAGTAGTATTCCATTGTATATATACACCACATTTTCTTGATCCAGTCATCAGTCGAGGGACACTTAGGTTGCTTCCACTTCTTGCTATGGTGAATAATGCTGCAATGAACATAGGGGTGCATAAGGCCCTTGGGATTTTTGATTTCAGATTCGTTGGATAGATTCCCAGTAGTGGGATAGCTGGATCATAGGGCATCTCTATTTTTAATTCTTTGAGGAATCTCCATACCGTTCTCCATAGAGGCTGCACCAGTTTGCATTCCCACCAGCTGTGTACGAGGGTTCCTGTTTCTCCACATCCTCTCCAGTGTTTGTTGTTTCTTGGCTTGGTGATTATAGCCATTCTAACGGGCGTGAGGTGATATCTTAGTGTTGTTTTCTCTCTTTTGTTTTTGATTCAAGTAATTTGAATCTTCTCTCTTTTTCTTGGTCAGACTGGACAGAGGTTTGTCAATTGTGTTGATCTCTTCAAAGAACCAGCGTTTTCTGATTTCCCTTTAGATTTCTTCTTCGACTCATTGGTTATTCATGAATGTGTTGTTTAATTCCCACATATTTATGAATTTGCCAGATTTATTCCTACTATTGATTTCTAATTTTATTTTATTATGGTTGGAGAACATACTTTGTATTATTTTTCTGCTTTTAAATTTATTGGGGTTTGTTCTATAGCCCAACATTTGATCTGTTCTGGAGAATGTTCCCTATGTACTTGAGAATGTATATTCTGTTGTTGGATGGAGTGCTCTGTAGAAGTCTGTTAGATCTGGTTGGTTTGTAGTGTTGTTCAAGTCGTCTATTTCCTTGTTGATCTTCTGTCTAATTGTTCTATACATTATTGAAAGTGGGGTATTGAAGTCTCCAACTATTGTTGAATTGTCTGTTTTCATTTCTATTAAAAGTTTCATGTATTTCAATGCTCCATTAATAGATGCATATATGTTTTTAATTGTTATGTCTTGAACTATTGACCATTTCATCATTATAAAATGTCACTGTCTCTAGTATTCTTGTTTTAAAGTCTATTTTGTCTGATGTTAGTCCAGCCAATCCAGCTTTCTTGTGGTTGCTGTTTGCATGATATTTGTCCCCATCTATTTACTTTCAGTGTTTTTGTCTCTGTGACTCTCGTGTGTCTCCTGTAGACAACATATAGTTGGATCATGTTTTTTTTAAATCCAATCTAACAATCTTTCCCTTTTGATTGTTCAATCTATTCACATTTAATGTTACTGATATAGTTGGATTTACATCGGCCATTTTAGTTTTTGTTTTCTATATGTATTTTCTAATGTAGCATTTTAATTTCATTAGTGATCTTTTTTTTAGTTTTTTTTTGGAATTTTTTTACGTAATTGCTCTAGGGTTTACTATACACGTCTCATCAGCTTTAGATTTGTACTAGCTGAATTTGGGTAATATGTAGAACCTTTACTGCTATGCAGCTTGATTCCCATTTTCCCTTTTTTTTTTGGTATTGTTGTTATATGTATTATATCTGTTAATGTTACAAACTCAACATTGCATTGTTATAATTATCATTTTACCATCTGCAGTCATTTCCTTAGCTCATTGCAACTTTGCTTCCATCCACCTCCTTTTGGGCTGTTACTAGGAAATATATTACACTTATATTAAATTGTGCGTTTTAAGCCATGATACGTTGTGTGATATTATTTTATACAATTGGTTTTTAAATCAGTTAAGAATAGAAAGGATAAAAAATATGTATAATTACCTTTACTGGGGTCACTTGTTTTCAGCCTGAAGAACTTTCTTTAGTATTTCTTGTAAATCAGGTCTACTAGCAATGAATTCTCTCAATTTTTGTTTATCTGGCAAAGTCTTTATTTTTTCTTCATTTTTGAACAGTACCTTTCCTGAATATAGAATTCTTAGTTAACAGTTTTTTCCTTCAGCACTTTATATGTGCTATCCCACTGCCTTCTGG